>NW_022589705.1:89764369-89765024 GCF_004348235.1 Phoca vitulina | reverse complement strand
CCTTCCCCCGCCGCGGGTCGCTCGCCGGGGCCGGGGGGTCCCTGCCGCCCCCGGGGCTCGGGGACACCGCCCTTCGCCTCCGCGACCCCGGGGGCCAGGGGCCGCTGCGGGGGAAGCGGGGCGGCTCACGTGAGCGCCGCGGCCTGCGAGCTGTTTGTAAAGAACAAAGTTGAGGTCAGCATCCCCGGAGCGGGGCCGGCGGGGGCCCTGCGTCACTCCGTGGGGCCGCGACCCGGAGCCCCCTCGGGGCAGGAGCAGCCTCGGCTTCTCCGGGTTCTGGGTGACGCCGCCTCTGGCCCCGGGAAGTTCCCTGCGTGGTCTTGCTCAAGGATGGCAGTGGGAAGAGGCTCTTTTCAGGGCTTTGACTGAGAACCCCAAGTGCCCGGGGACTGCAGTTGGGTGGTGACCCATGGAACTTGGTGGCACACAGACACCCTGCTGTCTGGGGCTCCCTGCAGTAGACATCATTGCCCCAATTCCAGGTAGAAAAAATACTGCCTATTAAGGGTATGTCACTGTATGTGTGAGAAAGTCAGCTTATCTAGAAAAGGGTCCTATTTTCCTAAAACCAAACCAGGATTGACAGTCATTTGAGGAATGTGGTGAATTATATATATATATATATATATATATATATATATATATATATATATAT
>NW_022589705.1:89551931-89764359 GCF_004348235.1 Phoca vitulina | reverse complement strand
ATATATATATATATATATATATATATATATATATATATATATATATAGTGAATATATATACATATCCCCCCATTTGAGTTCCTGGCTCATCTGATACAGTCTTAGAAACTGGTAATGATTTAGAGGGGGAGGAAAGGGTCATCAGATTATTTTAATTCAACAAACCAAAATGAAGAGAATTCATTAAGTCAACTATTATATTTAAATAGTCCCCCCCCCACACACACACACTTAAATTCCTCAGAAGTAACACAGGCTAATCAGTTTTACCTTTCATTGAGATCGATGTGCCTTAAAAGAAACGTAGATCCAAAATGATCTTACTGAAATGTTCTTCTAAAAGCACAACTAAAAGTAACTTTGCAGACATGGGACAAAAGTTTTGTTTATTTACTTTTCCTGAGCTTTGCTGATGCAATTGGGGTATAGGTTTTGCTTACTCAAGGAGTTCAGGATAAGCAAATGCTTTGTTAAAAAGCGATAGATCTTTCATAATGGAAGAGAAAGGGAGACTGCTGACACTTCTAATCTAATCTGTACTGATAATGGCTTCAGGTAGGCCAAGCACTTTGTCTCTGGATTTCCAACATATAAATGGGGAAAGTTCTGGTAGATAGTGGGTAGACGTGGACACTGTCATTTGTGTAAGCATGAATCTTTTCAAGACAGAGATTCACTCTGTAAATCAGGCTGCCATTTATGAAAGAGTTGGGTGTGCTTGTCAAGATTCTTGTAATCGTACGCGTCGGACAAGCACAGTTTTATTGAGCTGTAATGCATGCCAGAAGATAGAAGTCTCACGCTAGCAACTGGAAACCCATCCCTGGGTGCGTCACAACCAAAGGCATGACTCTAGCGTCACGGTTAAGAACATGGATTCTGGAGCGTGCCTGCATGCCCTGCAAATTAGTAACCCTCTAACCTTAGGTAGGTTCCTTAACCTTTCTATGCCTCATTTTTCTCATCTATAAAAGCAGGGATAAAATTAGGGTTGTGAAAATTGAATGAGAGCATATAAAGAATGTTGAGCAGGGCGCTCCACCCAGTCTTAGTTAAGTTGTCCGGGTCTGTTCGGGCTGCTATAACAAGCTTCCATGGACTGGGTGGCTTATAAACAGCAGGTATTTATTTGTCACAGTTCTGAATGCTGGAAGCCTGAAAATAGGGGGCCAGCCTGGTTGGGTTCTGATGAGGTCCCTCTTCCTGTTGCAGACTGCTTACTTCCCCTGAGTTCTCACATCGGGGAAACAGAAGGGACCTCTCCGGGAGCTCTTTTATTAGGGCATTAATCCCTAGCGTGAGGGCTCCACCCTCGTGACCTCAGCACCTCCCAAAGGCCCCACCTCCTAATACCAACACCCTGGGGTAGGATTTCAGCCTACGAATTTGGGGGGAGGGACACATTCAGTCCATAGCACAAGTGGTAGCTTTTTCTGTGTGTGGGAGAACCAGTTCCTCACTTCTACAAGGTTCTGAAGATGGCTAAGTGCCTCACCACCTAAGGGTTGTTATACAACATCATTTGGACTTGTTACCCACTTTCTTTGTATACTGTGTTTCAGGGAACTGTTTTATATTCTTGCATCATTAAGTGCATTTGGTTTTCTGAATCGGAGTATCTGCTCCTAATAGGAACTGGATGAGCTACAGCCGTAGGTGTTGAGGTCTAGCAGGCTTGGGGTCACATTTGTCCTTGAACACCAGTCTCACCTAAATTTGTTATTTAGCGCCTTGAGAGTTGCTTTGCCTTTTCTTCTTTCATTCATACTGCTGCTAGTAAAATGGTCTTGCCGATCCTTTTAGAAGGTTGTTCCCTGAAGAAAATTAGATGTGTATTTCTGCAAAAAAAGATCCACTGTGTATTACTATATTTGCAAAGGGTATTTTAAAGATGTATTTACTTTTAGAGCAAGAGAGAGAGCATGCAGGGGGAGGGGCAGAAGGAGAGGAGAGAGAATCTCAAGCAGGCCCCACGCCCAGTGAAGAGCCCCATGTGGGGCTTGATCCCACGATTCTGAGAGCATGACCTAAGCCAAAACCAAGAGTCGGACACTTAACCAACTGGAGCCACCCAGGTGCCCTGGCAAAGAGTATTTTAGAGCTTTTTATTGAAATAGAACATACCTACAGAAAATAGAATATACTTACACTCCTAAGGGTATGAGTTCTCACAAAGTGAACATATGCACACATCCAAAACCTAGATTGAGAAACAGAACATAACCATTATCCAAAAGCCTCCCTTGTCCCCTCCCAGAAACTACACGCCCAGGCGTAGCCACTCTCCCAAGGAGTCTTGTTGAGTTCAGCCATTTTCACAGGTTTTGTGATGAGGAGCATGCACTGTGACCCCGGAGAGGTGACAGAGCTGTTAGCCCACCTGGATCCAGGGGAACCTGTGTTTTTGATATGAAGGCAGGGTTCAGGGGGTTAGAGAGAATTGGAGAGTTTAATAGCACAGTTACATGAAAAGCAAGTTCCATAGGTTCTAGAAAGGGAGAGGAGGCAGAAACATCCCAGGGGCAGATAATAAAGCCTGTGGTTGCTGATTTGTTAATAGTTAAAGAGAGCTGTCCAAGTCAAAGACAGTGTTGGCATTTTGAATTGGCATGTGGTTCTACTATATAGTATGTTCTCCAGGGGAGGGAAGACAATGGTTTTCTTTTCTTTCTTTTTTTTAAAAGATTTTATTTATTTATTTATTTGACAGAGAGAGAGAGAGAGAGAGCGCACAAGCAGGGGGAGGGGCAGAGGGAGAGGGAGAAGCAGGCTCCCCACTGAGCAGGGAGCCCGATACGGGGCTCGATCCCAGGACCCTGGGATCACGACTGAGCCAAAGGCAGTCGCTCAACCAACTGAGCCACCCAGGCGCCCCAAGGCAGTGGTTTTCATGAGAGTTCTATTTTGTTTTTGAGGCGCGTGTTTGATGCATACATGTGCAGTATGAGTACGAAGCAGCCTCTGTCCCCCAACAGTTTGTATGATGGTTGGAGGGAGAATTTAAAAAAATCACTAGAGCGGGACTCTAAAATCACCATGTGGGGCTCCCTGCTTCTCCCTCTCCCTCTCCTCTGTGCTCTCTCTCTCAAATAAATAAAATCTTAAAAAAAAAAAATCACTAGAGCAAGGAGAAGCCCCCAGAGAAGGAGGGCTTAACTGAGTCTTGACAAATTGGTTTCTACCAAGAAAGAGAAGAAGTAGCCTTTGCAGATAGAAGGAACAGCTGAAACATCCCCGAGGACGTGGGGACATCCCGGCGGTCTTCCGAGGAGACAGACCAGTCTTCAGCGTGCTCAGGGTTCTGCTGGATGTAGCTGGAAAATGCATTGCATGGAGGCTGTAGAACATAGTGGCTGCAGGTGCAGGTTTCCGGGGGGCACAAACCTGAGTCTGGCCTTGAGTTCTGGTTGTGTCACTGACCTTTCTGACCCTGGCAAATAACTGGGCCTCCAGCAGCCTCCGCCTTCAGAACTTACTGGTAGTGTTGTCATGAGAATGAAATCACAGGACAGAACACACTCCAAGCACTTAGCACAATAATGTAGCTCATGACCAGGCCTGGATGGAACACCAGCTATGGTTACCGCCAGGCCAGGGCCTGTGTGAACTCTGCAGTCAAAGCCTCAGACGCCTCTTCTCAGTTTCTTCAGGCTCAGGGTTTGTCAGACTTTTTCATAAAATGCCAGGTAGTTTTCAGCCCATATGGTCTCTGTTGCAGCTACTCAGTGCTGCCCTTGTAGCTCCAATCCATCCAAGCAGGAGAGCAGCTATGCTCCCATAAACCTTTACTCACAAAAGCGGGCTGCATTTAGCGGGCCGTACTTTGGATATGTGCCTGCGTGCGTGCATAAGAAGTCCTCATCTGGGCGCCTGGGTGGCTCAGTTGGTTAACCAACTGCCTTTGGCTCGAGTCATGATCCCAGGGTCCTGGGATCGAGCCCCGCGTCGGGCTCCCTGTCCTGGGGGACCCTGCTTCTCCCTCTCCCACTCCCCCTGCTTGTGTTCCCTCTCTTGCTGTCTCTGTCAAATAAATAAATAAAATCTTTAAAAAAAGGAGGGGGGTAGGCTACGGTCATCAGGGTAGGCTGCAGGTCACCTTCAGAGAAATTGGTGTGACTGGTCCTACAGATAATCAAATCTCTATGGCAACCGTGTTTCTGTGTATTATATCAGGCTTGTGGAATGAGTTTGGACATTGGTAAATCCCACCACATGTCCATGTGTTTCATTTTTCAAAAGTATTTACTGAGCACTCCCCCATATGTCCCTACTGTCCTAGGCCCTAGGAGGGTAGGGGTAGTAGTGAGCAAGGCAGATCAGATCCCTGCCCTCATGGAGTGGATATTTCAGTGAGAGAGACAAGTGATGAATTCGGAGACAAACCAGTACAAAGATGATTTCAGATCATGATTAGTGATATGAAGGCATTATAATGGCAGGCTACTGTAATAGAGAATTGGCTGGGGAGTTTGCTCTACAGAGGAGGTGACCAGGGAAGACTGGCCTAAGGAGGTGATGTTGCATCCAATAAAGGACACTGACTAGGGTAAGAGAATGAAATGGTATTCTAAGAAAATGAGTAGTTGGGGGCGCCTGGGTGGTTCAGTTGGTTAAGTGTCTACCTTCGGCCCGGGTCGTGATCTCGGGGTCCTGGGATCGAGTCCCACATCGGGCTCCCTGCTCAGCAGGGAGTCTGCTTCTCCCTCTCCCCCTGCCTACTGCTCCCCCTGCTTGTGCTCTCTCTCTCTCTGTCAAATAAATAATCTTTAAAAAAAAATGAGTAGTTGTTTTTAAAAGCACACAAAGAGCTCAGAAATGTGTAAAATAAAAAGTAAGGGGCCTCTGTTCTCTGTCTCCTCAGGTCCAATTCAGCTGTCCTTAAACAAGGTAAATAAGTGGATTTTATTTTATTTATTTGGAAGAGGGAGAGATCATGAGCCGGGGGAGGGGCAGAGGGACAAGCAGACTCCCCGCTGAGTGGGGAGCCCGACAACGCAGGGCTCCATCCCAGGACCCTGGGATCATGACCTGAGCCAAAGGCAGACGCTTAATAGACTGAGCCATCCAGGCGCCCCTGGATTTTGATAAAGTAACCATCCAGGGAATGAATGTTCCTAGGTCAGGACAACTTTCCCTCACCTGGGTCTCCTGCCCAGCACAGACGTGCTGCCCCACCAGCTTAGGCCCTGAGTGAGGTTCTGTTTCCAGCCAGGGACCCCGAGCAGGGTCTCCTGGTCGGGGTCTGCTCACTCTAAGACTAAGGAGCTGCCGCTGTGTTGTTCAACCTAGCCTGTGGGTGCGGCTGAAGAGACTGGCAAGGGTGGTGGGCACCCCCGCCTTTTCCCATCCCTCAGATCAGTTAGGTCAGCCAGCTCATTAAAAATTCGCTAGGGCAGCTGATTTCTAGAGAGGTCCTTGTATTTATATATATGTGGGAAGTATATTGACCATTGGGTTTCAATCAGTAGTTTTGTGCTCTCTGACTTCATGGAAAAACTCGAGTTTAAAAGTCTTAAGAGTGGGGCCCCTGGGTAGCTCAGTCGTTAAGCGTCTGCCTTCTCCTCAGGTCATGATCCCAGGGTCCTGGGATCGAGCCCCGCATCGGGCTCCCTGCTCCGCGGGAAGCCTGCTTCTCCCTCTCCCACTCCCCCTGCTTGTGTTCCCTCTCTCTCTGTGCCTCTGTCAAATAAATAAATTAAATAAATAAAGAATTAAAAAAAAAAGAAAAATCAGGTTGGAACGTGGAAAGAAAGGAGTGGTGTTTGGAGCGTGAACGTTGTGGGAAGAAGGTTGGCACTTGGAGGTACCGTGGGGCTCTTGGGTGGGCCGATCTCCCCACGTGAGTCTCTGGTGCTCACCTCGGGCATCGGGATGCACTACCCTGGCAAGAGTATGATGCCGCTGAAGCTGGCGGTGCCCTTAGGTCCAAGGAACGCAGTGGGGCTCTTCTCCCGGTGGCCTGGCTGAGAAACCATGAAGCAGGTGTCTGAGCTTGGGACCTGCAGTGCAGGGCGGGCAACCACATCTGGGCGCATGGCTCTCCTCCAGGGGAGTCTGAACGAGGCGGCAGGGCTGGTTGGTGCGGGTGAACTTTCCTTTCCAGCCCTGTCCTTATGGCTGCTCGCTTAAGGTGGGAACATCCTAGAACCTCCCTTTGAGGCAGGAGAATAAGGAGAGTTTCTGGGAGAGTCCCTTTGGCTGGAGCTGGAAGTTCAGGTCGTTGGTCTGTTGGTTATTGTGACCATCCAGGGTCCCGAGAGCACTTCCTCCATCTTGCTCGCAAAGCAGCTGATCCTGCCACACAACCATTCTCCCCCTGGTTTATGTATTTGTAACTTATCGTTTCCCCCTTTTCTTGAATGCTTTAGAAGCATTATAGAAACATAAGGAAAGGAGCACCTGGCTGGCTCAGTTGGTTAAGCGTCCAACTCTTGATTTCGGCTCCAGGCATGATCTCAGGGTCGTGAAATCGAGCCCAGCATCAGGCTGTGCGCTAGGTGTGGAGTCTGCTTGAGATTCTCTCTCTCCTTCTGCCCCTCCCCAACACTCATGCGTGCACGCTCTCTCTCTCTCTCTCTCAAAAAAACACAAAAAAACCCAAAAAACATAAGGAAGTATTAGGGGCACCTGGCTGGCTCAGTCACAGGAGATGCAACTCTTGATCTTAGCGTCATGAGCTCGAGCCCCATGTTGGGTGTAGAGATTACTTAGATAAAGAAGGGAGGGAGGGAGGGAGGGAGGGAGGAAGGAAGGAAGGAAGTGTTAGTGTCCTAGAATCGCCTCTCCTCCCTGGATAACTGTGCTTAAGAGCTGGAATTAACAGATTCTAAGAAACCCGGTAATGTATGAGAACAAGGAAGGAACTAGTGTAACCTTGAAATCCACAAAAATCTCCAAAGTTAATTTTAGTAAGTAGCCAACCTCTGTTCACACTTTCTGCCTAGGTTCTTCATTTTGGGTGTTACAGACTACCGAGGCATGAAAAGGCCAAGTGCACGAGACGTAGCAGGGTAATAATACCAGAGGAGTCGCTGCATTGAGTTTCTTCAGCACCTGCTGGTTACACACGTTTCCTGAGTCAGGCTCACAACACACTTGCAGGATAGGCCATGAGCCCGATCTAATACCTGAGTGAAATGAGGTTTGGAGAAGGAACTTGCCCCGGATTCTGATGCTCATTAGGGGCAGAGCTGGATTTGAACCACGTCTCTGGCTGCTGCTCTTTCCATTTCTCTGGGTCTTTTCCATCCGCATGATGTCTGTCAGGAAACTGTAACAGATAATTCATCCTCTCGGGTCAGTCTTGTGGGCCAGGCCTCCTTAAAACCACGTGTTCATTGGACAGATTATCTGCTGAGTGACGGTGATGTGCTGGACGCTCTTCCAGTCACTAGGAACCAGCAGTGAACAGAACCCCCCGAGCCCCTACCCGCTGCGGCTGGTACTCCAGGAGAGAAGACAGTCAACACATCACGATGGATTAGGTGTCCACCCAGCTGTCCCCCGTGTCCGCTGATGGCCCGTATGAGTGTTTCATCCATGCAGTTGTTGTCATGCTTCCTGACCCTGTAGTTACATTGTTAGCCTCTGTCTGGCTGTATTGCACAGACCATGGGGTGGAAGCAGGGGTCCCCCCAGTGTCCTCAAAACCTAATATTCTGATTTAGACAGTGACCTGATGACATTTTCCATGGCAACAAAATGGCTACTGGGTGAGGGGCGCATTCGTGAGGTCATGTTGCAGATACAGCTGAGGAAAGGGGAAGTGAAAGCTGAATGCAGAACCAGTGAGGCTCCCAGGCCCTGAAAGACTGACTGAAAGAGGCTTCGAAAAACTCCCTTCTTCCTGCCAGCACCACACACACCACTGAACGCGGAGCACTGAGAAAGCAGGGCCTGCCTCACCTCCATCCCGGGGGTAAAAGTGTGGCCTAGAGTCGTGGTGCTGCCTGTTCTTTCAGGCCGTTGGTTGGCTTCTAGGGCTCTGGTGTTTGCCCAGCCACCTCCTAGCAGAGACTCCTGCCGTTTTCGTCCCCACTTTGAAAGGAGTCCTCAGTCCCCCCATGAGAGGTCAAGCCCTGTGCCGCGTTCAGAGGCAGGACAATCGCAGGACCTTGGGGCTGGGACACTCCTCCTCCAGGAAAGAGGCACTTAACTGCTCTTGGAAACCATATTCCATCAAATTACCCAAAAGATCTGTGCCCAACTAGGCCTGTCCCCTTCTGCTATCACTGTTCCAACACCCCAAAGAAAGCACACACGCAAAAAAATGAAATCCATGGATAATTCAAGTACCTGCTTTTTTTAGCCTTTTCTCCCCCCCCCCCCCCCCCATCTTTCCACAGAGCTGCCAAAACAGCAGAGAGCTTGCCAGCTCTCCAGCAGAGGGGCTGATGAGTAGCGATTTGGGCGGTGGGAACGAAAGCCGTTATAATTGGGTGTATTTAGTAGCAAATAAATGGTTAAGAAGCATTGATTTCACTCACGTTGCTTAAGAAGCAATGGAGGCTCGTGGTAAACAAACAGCACCCCCTGCATGGTGACTCTGCATACGGGGCCAGTCAGCCCTAGGATGCCACCCAGCCTGGGCACGAGCCTTTCCCGGGCAGGGGAACTGACAGATGGACAGTGTTTTTCGTGCCTACCAAGAAACCAGGCTGATCATTTCTGAGCTGCAGGATCTCTGGTTCTTATGTAGCAGTGATCTCTGGTTCTGTAATCTACAGTAACTGATTGTCCTCGGGAATGCCGTACTTCTCAGGCTAAGGTGGGGTGGGATCTCGGGTTAGGGATTTTATAAAATTAGGAGAGTTAAGTCATGGGGCGCCTGGGTGGCTCAGTTGGTTAAGCATCCAAGACTCTTGATCTCAGCTCAGGTCTTGATCTCAGGGTCGTGAGTTCAAGCCCCACGTTGGGCTCCACACTGGGTGTGGAGCCTACTTAAAAAATAAGAAGAAAATAAAATAAGGGCACCTGGGTGGCTCCAGTTGGTTGGGCCTTCGGCTCAGGTCATGATCCTGGAGTCCTGGGATCGAGTCCCGCATCGGGCTCCCTGCTCAGCGGGGAGTCTGCTTCTCCCTCTGACCCTCCTTCCTCTCATGCTCTCTGTCTCTCATTCTCTCTCTCTCAAATAAATAAATAAAATCTTTAAAAAATAAAATAAAATTAGGAAAGTAAGTCAGAAACACTGCAGGTGCGTGGGGTTGCTGGAGTGGCAGACACCCAGCGGGCCAAAGCCTCTCTCAACACGCTCATGTTGTCTAGGAAGGAGGCAACTAGGATGCTCCTGACATTGTCCCCAAACTCCAGGTCCCCTTCTGCAGAGCCCTGGAAATGGCCCAAGGCCCTCCTCAGTAAGACGTGGGGATGAGCACTTCCCAGATGGTTACGGCAGGTACCCCGGCCTGTTGCTTTACCCTCGGGGGGGATGGAGCAGAAGGGGCTCCAGGAACAGCCCTTCCATGGTATCTGAGCACACCGGGCCAAGACGGCGCAGTAAGGCACAAGGACAACCGCACAAAGACAGGAGGGGCAGGGAGTGTCTTCACCTCCCTGGGCCCCAGTCTCCCTGCCAGCAAAGTAAGGATCAGATCATTTTTCTGATCTTCAGCACATTCAGTAGTCAGACTTTCTTTTTTTTCTTATTTTCATTTTAATTCTAATTTTTTAATTTTAATTTTTTAAAAAAGATTTTATTTATTTATTTGACAGAGAGAGAGCGCAAGCAGGGGGAGTGGCAGGCAGAGGGAGAAGCAGGCTCCCCGCTGAGCAGAGGCCCAACACGGGACTCCATCCCAGGACCCTGGGATCATGACCTGATCCAAAGGCGGATACTAAACTGACTGAGCCATCCAGACGTCCCCTTTTCCTTTTTTTTAGTCAAACTTGCATTCACTGGGCGCCTGGGTGGCTCAGTTGGTTGAGCGACTGCCTTCGGCTCAGGTCATGATCCTGGAATCCCGGGATCGAGTCCCGCATCGGGCTCCCTGCTCATCAGGGAGTCTGCTTCTCCCTCTGACCCTCCTCCCTCTCATGCTGTCTTTCATTCTCTCTCTCTCAAATAAATAAATAAAATCTTTAAAAAAAAAAAAAAACTTGCATTCACTGATCACCTCACTCTGACTCCCACCAACAATGGGGGAGACCCCAGAAAACTCCGCTTTGTAACTAGGTGATTTCTAGGGTTCCTTCTGCTCTTAGATTCTGAAATTCTTCCACCTGGCCAGTCCCAGGCTTATCTTCTTTTTTTTTTTTTTCTTTAAAGATTTTATTTATTTATCTGACAGAGAGAGACACAGTGAGAGAGGGAACACAAGCAGGGGGAGTGTGAGAGGGAGAAGCAGGCTTCCCGCTGAGCAGGGAGCCCTATATGGGGCTCGGTTCCAGGACCCTGGGATCATGACCCGAGCCGAAGGCAGACGCTTAATGACTGAGCCACCCAGGCTTATCTTCAGTTCCAGTGGAGCTTCTCTGCAGAGATGATGTTGGCCCGGGCCTTCTAGTCCTTGGATCAGACATTATTATTCTTTTTTTTTTAAAGATTTTTTATTTATTTATTTGAGAGAGAGAATGAGATAGAGAGAGAGAGCACGAGCAGGGGGAGGGTCAGAGGGAGAAGCAGACTCCCTGCTGAGCAGGGAGCCCGATGCGGGACTTGATCCCGTGACTCCAGGATCATGACCTGAGCCGAAGGCAGTCGCTTAACCAACTGAGCCACCCAGGCGCCCCCAGACATTATTATTCTTAAGAAGTTTTGCTAAGACTTAAAAGACTCCAGCTGGCCTGCCTTGTTTGTGTGTTTGTTTACTTGTTTATTTTGCAGGGGATGGATGATGAGCTCTGGCCTCAAATCCACGAGTCTGTGCCGGAAGCCAATATACAATGCTAGTGCAAGATCCGGGTGGGGGCCTGTTTTGGTGGGCTCCCTGAGGGGATCTGGGTAGTTCTAACCACACTGACTCTTCTCCAGTGGTCTCTGCTATGGATGAGCCATCGTGGACTCCCCCTCCCAGGGGAGTTCAGGCATCAAGGTTTAGGGACATCCCAACCCCAAAGGTAGGTGATAAATGGTAGCACATGGCTTGACCTCTGCCTCTCCTCTGAGTTTCTGCCTTGGGACGAATATCCGTGAGGCCAGTTCGACCCCGTAGGACTCACACTGTGAATAGAATTCCAAAGGCCAGGCAGGCAGGGCCCCCTCTTTCCCCCCCCCCCCCCCCCCAAGGCTCGTCCCTCACCCAGAGCGCACCGGCAGCAAGGGCAGTGGGGAGAGGCAGCTTAGGGAACTGGTAGCCCTGCGGGGGCCCTGCCGCTCAGGGTGGCTCTGAGTTTGAGTTGAGCTCTTGCATCCGGGGCCATCGTGGATTTCATCTCTAAAAGAGGTGATTTGAGGGCAGGTGGCAGTCCACCCTTCGTTCTGTGGGGTTTCCCTGCCTTTGGATTTCCACCTCCCGGACCTGGAGTGCGAGGCTGTTCTAAACATTCTGTGGTCTAAATATACCTGGTCTGCAGGGAGCCGGTAGGGGGACAGCCGGTAGGGGGAGAGCCCGTAGGGGGAGAGCCCGTAGGGGGAGAGCCGGTCGCTCCCACTTGCCAGGTCTGCGCGCTCTGTGCGCCAAGCAGGGAGGGAGCCCCCAACGGGCAGGCAGTTCGCCGCCCCATGGCTGGCCCGCCCTGCGGACCCCCTTGCCGTTGTTGGGGCAGGTATTTTCATCCTGCTCTGTAAATACAGGGGTGGGGACCCTCCCGCTGCCCCGCCCAGTACAGCGTGTGAGCAGGTAGCAGTTAAGAGTCCAGACCTCCCGTCTGTTTGCTGGGCAGCATCACGGCGCCCTTGGGGTTGACTGACCAGGGAGAAAGAAGGAAGGGCCCCTGTGACGGTCTTTATTTTCCTCTGGCCATTTACAATCTTTCATAGCCACCTTTGAGTTAACCTCTTAGGGACCAGTTCTGGAAGGATTTCTCAGTACCAACCACAGAACTAGAAATTGTCTCTTGGTTATGGGTCTGTAAGGGAGAGAGAAGACAAAGAGGGCTGGCTGCAGCTCGGAGTGGAGAGTGGGACTAACCCTAATTAAAATGTCCTGAGTCAGGCCTTTCTTGGCTTGCTGGAGTGTGCCACCCACATTTCCCAGCAGCCACGGGGTCTGGCGCGGCCTCGTGATGGCCAGTCTTCCCAGGGTGCTGGGCCTGCCTGCCGTCCTCCTGGCTTTGAGAGGGTGGGTGGGCTGAGCCCAGCACTCCCCGGCGCTGGTGCCTGAGTGCACCCCAAGAATCAGGAGCGGGGAAAGGCGAGTAGCTTAGCCAACCCGGGGTGTGGTCTGGGAACATGCCTGACTTAAAGGACTTTAGGGAGACCGTGGCTTTAAAAAAATTACTTTAAATCTTAATCCCTCTCTTCATTCTCAGCTGACCTTGCTTATTGTTATTTATTTATTTATATTTTTTTAATATCTTTTTTTTTTTAAGATTTCATTTACTTATTTGACAGAGAGATAGAGAGCACAAGTAGGCAGAGAGGCAGGCAGAGGGAGAGGGAGAAGCAGGTTCCTCCACTGAGCAGGGAGCCTGACGTGGGGCTCGATCCCAGGACTCCGGGACCATGACCCGAGCTGAAGGCAGAAGCCTGACCGACTGAGCCACCCAGGCGCCCCTTTATTTTTTTTTTAATTTAAATTTTAGTTAGTTAACATACAGTGCGATACTGGTTTCAGGAGAATTCAGTGATTCATCACTTACATACACCCCGCAGTGCTCATCACAACAAGTGCCCTCCTTAATGCCCTTCAGCCGTCTAGCTCCTCCCCCACCCACCTCCCTCCAGCAACCCTCAGTTTGTTCTCTATTTTTAAGGACCTTGCTTATTTTAAAATTTCCTTCTGATGGGAATAGTTCATCCTGCCGCCTTCTAGCATACCTGCCCACCTGCATCTGGGCACCCATCCCTGCCACCCTCCCCTGGGGCAGTGGGTGCCATCCTGTCTTTCCTGTTCAAGGACTCGACTCCTTCCCTCTACTCCCATTTTCTTACCACTCTTGACAGAACTGGTCAAAGGAGTTTTCTGTATTAATGTCTCCTCTCCTCCCTCCTTCCTCACCTCCCTCCCTCCCTCCTTTCTCGTCCTCTTCCCCCCTCTCTTTCCTCCAGCTAATAGTAGGCGGTAAGGTGAACTGAAGTCCCATGCACAGCTCTTATATCAGGGACTGTTTTGTGTCACCTGTAGCCCTCTGTTATTTTTGAAGCAGATCCCAGACATCCATACATTTTTCAGTAAACATTGCTCAAAGGTGAGGATTCTTTTCTCACATAACCTAATACCACTATTACACCTTAAAATTTTTTTTAATTTATTGATTTTAGAGAGAGAGAGAGAGAGCATGCACGTGCAAGCAGTGGAAGGAGCAGAGGGGGAGGGAGGGGGAAAGAGCCCCAAGCAGAATCTGCCCTGAGCGTGGGGCTCGATGTCACGACCCGGAGATCATGACCCTCGCTGAAACCAAGAGTCAGATGCTCATCCTGCTGAGCCACTCAGGCACCCCACTCACATTGCCTTTATCGGGGTTCCCAGCACCTCCCTTTTCGTGGGAATATGACCCCGATGAAGGGATCATTCCTGGGGCGCCTGGCTGGATCAGTTGGAGGAGCATGTGCTCTTGATCTCAGGGTTGTGAGTTTGAGCCCCAAGTTGGGTGTGCAGATTAGTTAAGAATTAAAAAGAGAAGAAGGGATCATTCCCTCCCTTTGGACACCTTCTTCACTTGGCTTGTGGAGCACACACAGTCCAGATTTCCTTCCTGCCTATCTGGCTGTACCTTCTCAGTCTAAAGCAGTGATCCTCAGCCCAGGCTGGGCATTGGAATTACCTGGAGAGCGTTTTTAAAAATGCTGGTCCCTGGGCTCCACTTCCAGAGTTTCTGCTTTAATTGATCTCAGAAGGCACCTGGGCATGATTATTTTCCTCCTATCCCAGGTGGTTCTGTTGTGCAGACTGGGCGAGGACCCCCGGTCTAACATGGCGTGCCCTGGCTCAGTACTCAGGTGCTGTGCTTCCTGTATTCCCAGGGTTGACCTCGTCCGATTGCACAGCTTTAAATACCTCTCCCTGAGCTCCAGACCCATTTATAGAGCCGTCTCCTTGACATCTCCACTTAGATGTCTGGCAGGTGTTTTGAACTTACTGTGTCCAGAGCAGAATTCCACCTGACCTGGAAATGGCACCCCCCTGCAGTTGTTCAGATGGAGAAGCTTAGAATCATCCTGGCACCCTCCTTGCTCGCATACCCCACATCTAATCCGTGAATAAATCCCTGGGGCACCACCTTCACATGAGATCTTGCACCTGACCCTTTCCCACTTCTACCACTACAGCCAGCTCCAAGCCTCACTATCCATTCGCACTGGTGATGGCCTCCCAACCAGTCTCCTGCGCCTACCGTGGCTCCCCACGGTCTGTGTACACACGACACAGAAGCTGTAGGAGCCTCGTAGCAGATATACTGAACTATGGCGGTTCCCTGTTATCAACCGAACTGGTAATGAAATGTGAAGTCCTTAGTATGGCCTGCATGACACACACGATGTGGCCCTTGGCTGCCCTCCGACCTCATCTCATACCACTCGCATCATCGCTTCCTGAGCTCCAGTCACACCGGTCTCCTTACTGTTCCCCTGCCTCAGGACCTTTGTACCTACTGCCCCTCTGATGAGAGTAACTCTTCCCCCAGGCACCTCAATAGTCATTTCCTCCGTGAGATCTTCTCAGACCCCACATTTATAACAGATTACCTGTACCCTGTGTTTTCTTTTTTTTTATAACATTTTTACTCCTGAACATGGTATTATGTATATGCACATAGTTATCTCCATCCGCCACCAGGGTGTAAGTTTCACAAGGGCAAGAACTTCTGTATAAGATTAGTATCTGATATACATATAGTAGTTGCTCAGTAGATATTTGTTGAAATATATGAATCTTCAAGGCTTGAGCCTCCCCTCTGGCCACTGCTGAACTGAGCTTTGGGCAAGAGACACCTCTCAACCCAACCTGTCACAGGTGTGCACTCCTTGCCACCTCTACTCAAGGCTCTAGACCAAAGCTCAGCAAACTTTTTTGGTAAAGGGCCAGATAACATTTTAGGTTCCATGGGCCGTATAGTCTCTCTTGTGTCTACTCAGTGCTGCCGTCATAGTGCAAAAGCAGCCGTAAGTAAGTGTTCCAGGCCGGCTCGTTGGAAGAGTATGTGACTCTTGATCTCTCGGGGATATGAGTTCAAGCCCTACGGTGGGTGTAGAGATTACTTAAAAAAAAAAAAAAAGCGGCTGTAGATAATACAGAAATACATGACATGCCTGTGTTCCAATAAAACTTTATTTACAAAAATAGGAGGCAGACCCACTGGCCATAGTTTGCTGGCCCCTGCTCTGACATTTTCCACCTTTCCCCCAAATCTACATAGACAGAAAGGAAATACTCAGAACTATTTGGGAATCTGATCAGCAGGATGAATTTCTCCCCAGAAGTGGGAAAAATCTCCTCCTGGAGCAACTGCGGCTTGTGTTAAGCAGACAGTATACCTCCTCACCACTGGGAAGGTGCCAGTGTGGGGGGCAAAGGGATGGTGAGAGTCAGAGGCAAGCTTTCTTCTCAAACAGAAGTTGCCTTGGCATTTCTCCTTGGCCCATCTTCCAAGAAGAGCTGCTGCGCAAGATGCTGAGCTCATTTCCACCCCGTGGTGAAAAAGGTTAGTTCTGTGGCTTGAAAAAGAGACCGCACTTCTCTTTCTTGGATTCTCCTGCAGCAATTAGATCAGAGCATGACATTATATACACATTATTCATTCAGGGGTCTTGAGCCCAGATGGAAAGACCTGGATTGAGAGTCTGGCCCTGCCACTTACTAGTTCTGTGACCTACTTTATGCAATTGCTGTGGTGATTACCCAGTGTTGGTAAACTGTGTCATCGTCCCTTTGATAAAACCAGTGTAAATATTATCTGAACCCTCACATCAGCCTATAGGGAGGATACCATCACTAAGCCCATTTCACAGATGGGGACGCTGAGTTTAGAGAGGTGAGATCACTTGCTCAGTGTCACACGGTGAGTGAGCAGCAGAGCCTATGTTCAAATCCAAGTTGTCTGACCCTGGAATCCATACTCTTCTCCACTCTGCGCTTCCTGGTACCTGGAATAAGCAGTCACTTAATGATGGTGCCAAACACAGCTGGTGTGAGCTCCAACAACAGGTGTCACACGTAACTGAAGAGTCACAGTCTGGTAACTGTGCTCCCAGGCTGACTTATGTTCAGTATCCTCATTCCCCACATTCTGTTGCCCCAGAGCCCTTGTTTGTGCGATGTTTGCTTCCCTTCCGCTCCCCAGTTCTTTCAGAGCCTGCTGATCTTACTGGTGCGGTGAGTGGCTACCAGCTGTGGCCTCTCCACGGTGAAGGGAAGAATAATCCTGCTGTTTACCTTTATGTCCGCACTTGGCTGACCCAACTCCCCACGTATGAGCTCAAGCTGTGGACACAACTCCTGAAATTCTTCCGGCACTGGTTCATAGACATTCCCTTTCTTCCTCCTCCTCCTCTGAGGAACCACGCTGGCCTGCAGCACTGATTCGAGAACACCTAGTCCCCTGAGATCATGGCAAATCTTTATCCACCTGCTGTAAGAAGGTGTTTAAAGAGTAGGCTTTGGAATCCCCGCTAGCGAACCCTTGAACAGAATGGTAGTTCTCGAGAGCAGAGCACTTCGTTATATCTTATTTGCACCTACTGTTAGGTTTAGCCAAGTGCTGTGTTATTGGTTTGACTAAGAATATGGGTTTGGGGCTCCTGGGTGGCTCAGCCAGTTGAGCATCGGACTCTTGATTTTGGCTCGGGTCATGATCTTGGGGTCATGGGATCGAGTCCTGTGTCAGGCTCCGCGCTCAGTGGGGTGTCTGCTTGTGATTCTTTCTCCCTCTGCCCATCCCCCCATTCACGGTCTCTCTCTCTCTCTCTCTCTCAATTAAATAAATTTTTTTTTTTTTAAGATTTTTATTTATTTATTTGAGAGAGAGCAGGGGCCAGGCAGGGGGCAGAGGGAGAGGGAGAAACAGGCTCCCTGCTCAGCGGGGCTCAATCCCAGGACCCTGGGATCATGACCTGAGCTGAAGGCAGACGCTTAGCCAATTGAGTTACATAGGTGCCCCTAAATAAAGAAATCTTTAAAAAAATAAAAAATATGGGTTCATTATTCTTAATAAGCTTGGCTAATATTTATTGAGTGCTTGACGCTTACCAGGATGTATGGTAAGCCTTTTGCATGCTTTATATCATTCCATCCCCCAAACTAGCACCATCCAATAGAATTTCCACAAGGAGGGAAATGTTCTATATCTGCACGGTCCAGTTCAGTAGCCACTCACCACGTGGGGCTATGGAACATCTGAAATGTGGCTAGTGCCACCGAAGAACTGAATTGTTAACTGTGTCTAATTTTAGTTAATTTAAATGTCCCTAGTCCCATGAAGCTAGCCTGTGGCTGCTGTACTGGACAGCTCAGCTCGCTCCCATTTTACAGATGAGCAAAAATGAGAGTTTAGCCGGTTGAGCAGTTTGCCAAAGGTACTCGGCTCCATCGTAGCACAGCTGAGCTTTGGACCCCCGCTTCCTGCCCCCAGCCCCCATTCTTTGCCACCGTGTCACACGCCTTTTCTGTTGTACTTTCTGCAGGAGTGGATTCGTGGTTGTCACACTGTTCCTGAAATCATAGTATACGTGTATGCATGCAGCCCACCTTGCAGTCAATGTGCGAGACCTACCTAAAGAAAGCTGTGAAACTTGCCAAATGATAGAAAAGAAGACCTGCATAAATGGGGGAAAATTCCACGTCCCTGGATGGGAAGACTTACAAAGATTCGGGTTCTCCCCGCCAAATCATCCCTAGACTCAGTATAATTCTACTCCAAATTTGATTCTAAAAGATTATGCCAGAATAGTCAAAACAATTTCGAAAAAGAATAGTTGGGGGATGGGGTGGATTTGTTCTGCCCATATCAAAATGATGAATAAGAAAATAATTAAAAATCAGAGACTGGGAATGCCTGGGTGGCTCAGTCGGCTAAGTGCCTGCCTTCAGCTCAGGTCATGATCCCAGGGTCCTGGGATCAAGCCCCGCATCGGGCTCCCTGCTCAGTGGGGAGCCTGCTTCTCCTTGTGCCTGCCGCTCCCCCTGCTCATGCTCTTTCTCTCTCTCTGACAAATAAATAAATAAAATCTTTTTAAAAATTATAAAAATCAGGGGCGCCTGGGTGGCTCAGTCATTAAGCGTCTGCCTTCGGCTCAGGTCATGATCCCAGGGTCCTGGGATCAAGCCCTGCATCGGGCTCCCTGCTCCTGGGGAAGCCTGCTTCTCCCTCTCCCACTCCCCCTGCTGTGTTCCCTCTCTCGCTGTGTCTCTCTCTGTCAAATAAATAAATAAAATCTTAAAAAAATAATAAAAATCAGAGACTGGCCCAGGAATAGGCAATGGGCTGATTAAAATAATCTAGACAGGTGGCATATGAAATCATAAATCAGTATGGGACCGTTAATAAATGTGGGAATGAGTTCTCCATCCAGAAAGTAATAAGGCTCAATCCTTACCTCATGCCACATATAAAGTAAAGGTCTAAATGCAAAAAAAGAAACCAAAAAAGTCCGAAAGCTATAAAGGGATAGAAGTACTTTTGTAATATATGACTGGGGAAAACAGGAAATGGTGAAGGGCAAGTTTGACAGATTTGACTACCTAAAACATCAAGTTTCTCAATAGGATAAAAAACACCATGAAGAAAACTTAAAGGTCAATTGACATGGGGCAAGAATAATAATTCAAAGCAACACACAGGATTAAATCCTCCACCAACAAAGAGCTATGACAGACTATCCGGAAAAAGGTGAGCAGACAGAAGATCGAGCAGACTGAACAGGTCGTTCACAGGAAAAGAAATAGCAATGGTAGGAATGGCTAATAAGAATGTTCAGCTGGGGGGCACCTGGGTGGCTCAGTCATTAAGCGTCTGCCTTCGGCTCAGGTCATGATCCCGGGGTCCTAGGATCGAGCCCCGCATCGGGCTCCCTGCTCGGCAGGGAGTCTGCTTCTCCCTCTCCCACTCCCCCTGTTTGTGTTCCCTCCCTCGCTGTGTCTCTCTCTGTCAAATAAATAAATAACATCTTTAAAAAAAAAAAGTTCAGCTGGGGGTGCCTGGGTGGCTCAGTCAGAGGAGCATGCGACTCTTGATCTCAGGGTTGTAAGTTCCCAGCCCCACGTTAGGCGTAGAGAGTACTTAAAATAAAATCTTTAAAAAAAAAACCCAAACAATTAGGTACTGTTTTTCCCCAGTTGGACTGCCAAGAATTAGACTAATTATGTCCAGGGTTAGCCGGCCCCGTGGGAGTGCGAATCAAGGTCTGCGGGTCGTTGTAAGCACTCACCGCGCAGAAATACCCACACAGGGGTCCACGGGTGTTCGCTGTGGTGTCGTGTGGCATCAAAGGAGTAGAGACCGCGGCCATTAGCTGATGATGTCCTATTTCAGCGTGCACTGTGGCCTGAGAAAATGCAGTCGCTCGGTATGTGATGGTACAGAAATAGACGCTTCGTACATTGTTAAGAAAAAGCACATTTGGGAACAATGAGTATAGCATGACCCGGTTTCACATTTAAAAAAAATTTTTTTAAGTCTGCGTATGCAGGAAGCGTATTGGGAGGACACACACACACACACACACACACGAGCTGTTGACAGTGGGGAACAGGGGGCCAAGAGGCCTTTATACTTTATACACACTTCCATCTTGCTTGAGTTTTTATGGTGAGCAAATGTTGTTTTCGGATTAATTGTTGCAAAGGTCTCTTTTTTTTCTTTTTTTTTGAAGATTTTATTTATTTATTTGACAGAGAGAGAGACAGCTAGAGAGGGAACACAAGCAGGGGGAGTGGGAGAGGGAGAAGCAGGCTTCCCGCGGAGCAGGGAGCCCAATGCGGGGCTCCATCCCAGGACCCTGGGATCATGACCTGAACCGAAGGCAGACGCTTAACGACTGAGCCACCCAGGCGCCCCGCAAAGGTCTCTTGACCCGAGAAAGGAGTCTGAGTCCCAGCTCTGGCTCCCCTTCACTTAAGCTGACACTCACCGTGAAGAACTTAACTTCTACTGGTTTTAGCCCCCGTCTCTGTTTAAATAAAACAAACACAATCTTAAATCTTTTCCATGTCTCTCCGGTGTTGTGGTAGGTGTGGCCACTTTTATAATCAAGAAAATGGGTGAACGTCCATTTTGCTTTCTCAACGAGGGAGTTTGCCAGATCTCGAAAGGTCCTGCCAGCTCTGTCATCTAAGACTCTCTGATCATAGAAGAAGAAAAGGCCGGACACCCGTGTGGTGGTTCTCAGTACTGAAGCGAGCAAGACAGCCTCCAGCCATCGCTGGGAGGGAGTTGGGTGGTTGGCATAGGCCCGCTTTCTTTCGGTTCTGGGAACCTTCCTCCCGGGCCTGATTTGCCCGCCTCTCAGGAGGGAGGGCAACCCAGCAGGACTGGGGTCTGTCCCCGGCCAGCAGGGCTGCTGGGCTTACCCTGGGCCACAGGGAAGAGAGGCTATTTTTGTTGTGGGCACTGAATGGTTGGCCTCTCGCCAGGAGCGCGTGCTCGTTGGTGTGGTTGATGTAGCTTTGCTGCTGCCATCTCAACCACTGCCCCCGAAAACACTTGAGAACGCATCTGTCCCCTGCCAAGCTTAAACCTGAGATGAGCGTTCTTCTTGTCTGTCTGTCCCCCGTCTGGCCATTAGAAGGGCAACAGCGGCCCGGAGTATGGCTAAACGAGGTTCGAAAGTCTTGTCTCCTAGGGCTTTACTTGAAAAGGGCCCTGCTTTCCAAGCTTTAACCAGAGAGAGCTGCCCTCACCTTCTTCAGCCCGTGCTCAGTGCTGCAGTTCATCTCGCCTGCTGCCCCCTTCCTTTTATCTGTCCAGCCTGCTGGAAACAAGCATCCTTCTTGGTGTAGGGCTGGACATGAGCCTGGCATGGACCCCGGCCCATGCCCAACCTTGTCCGTTTCCTCGGGCAAATCCAGGGCCCCACGTCGGCCTCTGGAGCCAGTGCCCCAGTCCATCAGCCCTTAGTTTGTGCAGGGGAGCTGCTCCAAGCAGGGTATGTTGTACAACTCCGGAGCGGGGGGCATTTATACAGATAATACCTCATGTAGTGCCCCTGGGGGTGTGTGGCTCCGCAGCCCTGGCTCGAAGCCCAGTAGCACCTGGGACCTACACACGGACGGTGGGTCCCTCCCAGCATGAAGCTGTCGCTGTGCAGAGCGCACACTGGGTGCCTCTCGGGGCCTGGGCTCTGAGGATGCAGCTTTGCCCTCTGGAGCCTGCAGGGTAAGCAGCGGGTGGTCACCACGGATTTATCATTTGACGGGTTTTCTTTCTTTTATTTTTTGTTAAGATTTTATTTTATTTATTATTATTATTTTTTTTATTCATGAGAGACAGAGAGAGAGAGATGCAGAGGGAGAAGCAGGCTTCCCGCCGAGCAGGGAGCCCGATGCGGGACTCCATCCCAGGACCCTGGGATCATGACCTGAGCCGAAGGCAGACGCTTAACTATCTGAGCCACCCAGGCGCCCCTGTTAAGATTTTATTTTTAAGTCATGTCTACACCCAGCGTGGGGCTCGAACCTACAACCCCGAGATCAAGCGACGCGCGCTCCACCGAGGGAGCCAGCCGGGCGCCCTTTGACTGGTCCTCTTAGCTATCTGCTATAGCCTTCTTCTTTATCTGTTCCTCATTTCGGGCGCGGTTCTTTTCCTTTCAGTTGCAGAGCTACTTCGCTGCGTGTGAAGATGAGACCCCCGCCATCCGGAACCACGACAAGGTCCTGCAGCGTCTGTGTGAGCACCTGGACCACGCCCTGCTGTACGGGTAAGGTGGGGGCGGTCTCTGGGGGAGACCCTAGGGCGCCACCCGGCCGGGCCCAGGCCGCGAGGAGCCTCCAGAGAGAAGTCCCCCGCCGTGCCTGCCTTTTATTCCTGCTTTCTCTTGGCAGAAAGAGATTTGCCCCACTCAGGCAGACCGCAGGCGTCTGCAGCCGGCCCCTAAACGGCCTCTGCGCAGGCGGGAACGGCTGCGGGAAGAATTAGCGGCAGATGAGCCGCTGGGTGAAGGCGCGGGGGTTGCCTGTGGGCCCTGCGGGGAGCCCGTCGCCTTCAGCCGGGAGCTCGTCAGCGACACGAGGCTGCTGGGCCGGCGGACTGCAGCTTCCCGGGGTGGCCCCATTTCGGTCATGGCATCTCCTGTCCTATTTTCGCAGACTGCAAGACCTCTCATCTGGCTACTGGGTGCTCGTCGTGCATTTCACCCGGAGAGAGGCCATCAAACAGATCGAGGTGCTGCAGCACGTGGCCACCAACCTGGGGCGCAGTGAGTAGCACCAGGACGATGCTGCGGGGGGCCCGGGGCTCAGGTGCGGGCTCAGGGTCAGCCCCGGGAGGCTGACCCCCTAGTGCTGTCCCGCGGCAGAGGGGCGTTCAGGTGCCGGCGCCCTGCGCCTGACAGTTCGTTGGAGCATCGAGGGTGGGGGGCAGGAGAGCGAGGTGCTGAGGAGAACCTGACTCCTACCAAGTCCCAGCCCGAGCCCGGAATGGGGAGCTGGCTTCTCTCCCTGAGCCAGGCAGGATCGGCGCCCAGTCCTTCAGCTTCTCAACCCACCTGGAGCTGGGTCCGAGTTCCCTGGGCTGCCACCAGCTAGGGTCTGACTAGAAAACCACAGGTTTCAGGGGTTCCGGCCCCCCAAAGAGAGGAGGCTATCAGAGCGCTTGGTCCCCTCAGCTGCTCTTGCTGTCCTTCCTGCCCTCGCTTGGCCCAGAGAGCCAGCACCCTGACGGACCTTCCTGCCAGTTACTCCCCTGCTCCGTTTGCAGGTAGGGCCTGGCTATACCTGGCACTCAACGAGAATTCCCTGGAGAGCTACCTGCGGCTGTTCCAGGAGAACCTGGGTCTGCTGCATAAATACTACGTCAAGTGAGTGTCCGGAACAGTCTGTCTCGTGCAGCCCCGGAGCTCCCCTTGAACCTCGTCCCAAAGACTCTTGCCACATGCGGACACCGCGGTGTGCCGTGTCAGAGGCCTAGCCTGGCATGGCATGCTGAGGACACGTCAGTGGTGGCCAAAGGGCCCTCAGCACCTTGCCTCTGATGGCCCTGCCACGAGTACGGGCGTTCCCACTGCTCTGCCTCTGCCCGATCCTCCACCCAGGCCTCAGACCTTACTAGACCGCTCAGCCTCAGCTGGGCTGCCGCAGGAACAAAGTATCTGTGGTAGCTGCCCAGAGCTAGATGAGCCTTATGCTGCAGGCCCCGTGTCTGAAGACAGTGGCCGGGAAGAACTGCGGGGCTCCGCAGCCAGAGGAGAATGCTGCAGAGGGTGGGGCAGGGCGGCCCCCAGCTGGGCGCCCTCCAGGCCGTGGGGACGCCACACGTCAAACTTCGACACAGCCAGCTTGCCGGTGAGCGCGGGGCCAAGCCAGTAACCGTCGTCCCTCCTCGTGTCTCACAGGAATGCCCTGGTCTGCAGCCACGATCACCTGACTCTCTTCCTGACCTTGGTGTCTGGGCTGGAGTTCATTCGATTCGACCTGGATCTGGTGAGACCCCCTGGCTCTCGCCGCCGCTGGGGGCGGCAGGGTGGGCGGGCTGGACATGCGGTTTTACTCTTCTGGTCCCTCTCAGGGAGCCTGTTGGGTGTGACTGAGCCTGAGCAACACCTTGTTTGTTCAGGGTCAGAACAGTGGAACTGGCTGGAAGGGGGTGATCCTCTCTTGGCTTATCTAAGCCAAATGCCTAGTGCAGGTAGACTCCTTCCTGCCTCTCTGTCCAACCTGGGAGAAAAGCCACATTGCCTGGAGTATTTAGTGCTAGGGTACCCTCCTCTGGGTTTAGGACGTGAGTGTTTGAGAAGGACAAGGCACATTCATCCCTGTGCCTCTTGGGACCCTGGAAGTGTCCTCAGCTCCTTGCTCCCCGGTCTCCCTCACTGTCATGCACTAGAGAAACAGGACGTGGGCCCAGGAAGGGCTGAGGAGGGTCCAGAGCGTCCCTCGGACTTGGGCGCCTCAGCATGCAGCTGCCCCGTCCTAATCCCATCACCTTCCCAGGTCCCTGCCCCAGCAGCACAGACCGTCTACGGAAAAGTGGTCAGAACTGGAGAAAACGAGCCGCTCTTGTGGTTGAGGAAGTCAGGGAGGGGCTGCAGGCAGAGCTGGGATCTGCCATCCCTGTCTGCCTCGAGTCCAGAGCTTTAAGAGCCACAGCCATTCCCATGACTCCTTTTAGCAGCTTATTTCTGAATTTCGTGCCTTTAGCCCACCGATTTCCCAAAGGAGAGCTAGCAGGGGAGGCCGGTCGGAGGCAGGTCTGCTCCGGGCCCCCGAGGCTCCCGCAGCCGAGCCGGCTCTTTGTGCTCTCATCTCAGGACGCCCCATACTTAGACTTGGCCCCCTACATGCCCGACTACTACAAACCTCAGTACCTGCTGGACTTCGAAGACCGCCTCCCCAGCTCCGTGCAAGGCTCGGACAGTCTGTCCCTCAACTCCTTCAACTCCGTCACCTCCACCAACCTGGAGTGGGATGACAGTGCCATTGCCCCATCCAGTGAGGGTAAGCGCCCCAGGTGGCAAGGAGCCACGCCTCTGCTGTGGCCCTCGTGGTGAGGCCACTCGCCTGGCTGGGTGACGTCCCTCTGGGCTTGTTGTGGTCTGATGGGGGAGATTGGAAGTTCAACAGGGTCCACCATTTCCCAGATCTTCACTCATTTCCTCAGCATCTCCATGGAGGGTAAAACACAGATTCTGGGGACAAAAAGCCAAAATGAGATCATACGAATGTTAGACCCTTTTCCAGAAGGCTAGAGCCCTATGCCCAGGGCGGGGGCGGGCGGGGTGGTTTTCTAAGTGAGGAGGACGCTCTTCCTGCCACTACAAGGGTGAGTGCGGCCTGCTCGGGGAGGTTGTCCTACTCTGATTCCAGGCAGAAAGAGGCTGAGCAGCCCCTGGAAGGAGAAGAGAGAGCCAGATGGGTCCGAAGAGGAGGGTTTCTCATGAGCCCCCATTTCTCATGAGCCCATCGGGTTTCGGAGTCCCTCCTGCACTTGCTAGTGTGTTAGGTGATTGTACCCCCGGCATCCAAGACTGAAAAAGGTTGTCATCACGTCTGTAGGTCATTCTGTTGTCTGGATCCAACAACTGATGGGAACAGCCTGGTTTCTTTCAAACCTTAAGCTTCTGTGTTCATCTATAAAGCTGGCTGTTTTCTCCACCTTCGTCCATCCCATGTGGGAAAGGAGAGCTCTTCATTTACTGTACCCCGCCTCACCTCCAGGAAGGGGGCACCCCAAGCACAAGTTCAGTCCCCGGGGCTCCCTGGAAGTGCATTAGCATTGAGATCTTGGCCTTCCTCTTTCTTCGTGTCTGCTCCAGCCTTGTTAGCAACACTTGCGTTGCTCCTTGTACAAGTGGAAGGCGGCAGCTCAGTCTCCTCGGATTGGGCTCGTGGGCTGCCTCCAAGAAGTCAGGGGCCGGGCCCTGAAGGGGCAAGCCAGGCCGCCTGGGGGTGGAGGTGTCCCCTTGAGCCGCCCTTACCTCCGATGCTGTGTTCAGAGGGAAGGAAGGCAAGGGATGGAGAAGGTTAGGTACGTTCTTCTCAGCCAGAACCAGGTCCTGGGGTTGGAAAGGATTGTCCTCAAGGATCTTTCCAGCTGGTCAGAGGCCCCTGGGCCAGCACAGGAGCTGAGAAGCATAATAAGTTCCCTGAGGCTGTTAGAGAAAGTGCAGAAAGTTTAACTTTTTCCTCTCTTGTTTTCTCCCCATGTCTCCCACCCTGCCGACCCCACCCTCCCTGTCCTTCCACGACCTGTTTCTAATCTTCAGTTTTGTCCCTCGTTTTTATAGATTATGATTTTGGAGATGTGTTTCCAGCAGCGCCGTCCGTACCCAGCACAGACTGGGAAGGTGGGACAGAGTCCGCTCTTACCCTCTTCTCCTGTTTTGCTATGTTTCCATGCCAAGCTTGCTGCATGATTCGAAATCAGCTCATTATTTATAATAATGTCAATGATCATAATAAAGCCAAGTTTGGTGTTCTAATAGATGGAATTCTGCAGTAGGAGAACTTGACCTCTAGCTCTAGGCAAACCCCCTTCTCCTAGTGCAGGACTCCTGCCTTTATGCAGTGGCCTCGTGGAGTCACCAAGTGACCATGTTTCAGGGACCCGTGGATCACCCTCCCTGATTCTGATGCCAGTGGGAGCACCAGATGTGCGTAGGGAACCGCCAGCTCGTGGGGCGCTAGTGGCCTGATCCAGCGAGCAGAGGCTTGTTCTGGAAAGCGTGGGTTGAACCTGTGGATCGTAAGCTTCTTTAGGTCAGATGTGCTCTTGTGTCAGAAGCGTCAAGGAGTAAAGGCAGAGGGCTCAATTCCTCCAGTCCAGTCTTGGTGGCTTCCTCTCTGGTATCGTGGAAAGAGCCTGAGGGCCCAGTGGGCGAAGCGGCCCAGGTACACCTGGAACTTCCTACAGGGAGATTCTCTTTGAGGTTTTAAAGCAGATTAAAATATAATCTGTCCGCCCTCCCACCTGTCCACTAGGTGGCAGCCGTGCTTGGGCATTCTCCTGCCCAGGACTCCACTTCTAGGCTTCTGGAAACCCGTGGGGCTCTCCCCCTCATTCCCGTGGTTACTTAAAGCACAGGGCATTGTTTCTGAGAGGGTTAATGCTTCCTCCTTAGATCTGAGGCCATACCCCCCCCCCCCAAATTAGGAGCCTCCTGCCCTGGGGGCTGCTTCTGCCCGGGCTGGGCCGGGTGGGGCCGGGGGGCCAGCCCCCGAGGGAGGAGGTGCTGACTGCTCACCCGGGCAGGAGGCTTAGGTGCCCTTTCCACTGCTCCAGAGCTGGTCCCTTTGTTATTAGCGCCGGGATCTCTGAGTAATGGATGACAGATGATCTTTTTCCAAGTAACATATGAAATAGCTTAGTTTGAGGGAAATAAGACAGGGCATTGGGGAAAATTAATTATGTCATCTGGCCAAGAGAGTAGCACTCAAGAGTGCCACAGGTTAGTTAAGATGAGCTCGAAATCCAGAATTCCATCGTAACCTCATTTATCCTCTCAACCTCTCTTCTTGCAGTGCACATGCTGGGCGTTGATTTTTTTTTTCCCCCTCTGATTCTAACCACTAACCCCCTCCTGACCCAGCTCCTCGCTGCTCTTTGCAGTCACTTGACAAGCAGGGCCTGACCCTCCTCCGCAGCCCTTCAGAGCTCCCGGTGGCCTGAGAACTAACATCCCGGGTCGTGCTGCTGGCTCAGGCTGGGCTGGGCTCCCAGGCAGGGTGAGCTTTGTCCCCCTGGGAACTCCTGCTTCCTGAGTTCCCAAGCCTACTCTAGCAGCTCCGCTGGGGAGGCATGGTCCTCTTCCACCTGGAGGAAAGCAGGATTTGGGGGCAGCTCCAAACTCAGGGCCCTGGGGTGGGGGTTGGGGCAGCCTTCCATGGTCCTTGGCTCATTACAGAGCTGGTGGGTAACCAGCCTTGACACCACCATGTCCCGTGGCCTGCTCACTCACTTCTCAGCACTCCTCCCACAAGCAACTGCAGATCTCCAGGGGCTGGAACAAGAGTGTATGGCCTCGCAGGACCCTTCTTTGAGACTGAAGGACAAGGTTTTCTACCTCTGAGAACTAAGGCTCTGGGGGCCCAGGACATCTGAAGGAAGTGTATGTTGCTAGTGGTTTTTTTTTTTGGCAGGGCTGGTGATTGCCTTTGGCCCCTATCTTTGCCCTTATATTAAAAGACACTGTACTTTTTTAAAAAAATGAATGATGTGCTGCATCAGCAGACAGCTGCCCAGTGTTTCCAAGACCCACTAGGAAGTGGACAGCAGGTTGGGCCCTTCCAGATGAGGCTGAGGATGGGAAGCATGTTTGCTATGTCTCCTCTGGGCAGATAATGGCCCACAAGATGTGTGTAAGCTGGCAAATGGGGCGTGAACATCCCATGTCCCCTGCCATTACCTCTCACCCGACCTCTTCCGACAGCTGGGCCTCAGTTCTTTGCTGGGGTGGCTCCCATCTGCCACCAGATAAATGCCCTGTGTGCTTTTCGTGCTCCTGTTCCAGTAACCTGGGCTGGATGGTTGGGGGCAGGGGGAGCAGTTAAACCAGCCCCTCTCTGGAGAGGCAGAGCCCCCGCACCCTGCCTTCTCCCCAGGGTGGAGCCAAGGGTGAGGGGGACCCAGAAAGGACCGGTAGGCAGGCGGAGGCTTGAGTGAAATGGAGTTCCCAGCTCTCGTCTTAAAGGGGTGCCTGGTCCTGCCCCCCCGCTCTGGGAGTGTGCCAATGTCGGGGAGAGAAGCAGCTGCCGAAGGGCCCATGAGGCAGCTGTTGGGGGGCGGCCACTCGGCACACCTTTCTTCTCCCTTTTGCATCTCCTTGTTGCCCTGGTCTGTCATTCTGCCTTACTGTGCTCTGGGCCCTTGTTCTGCCTTTCCCCCGGACTCCCTATCCTGTCTCTCAGCCCCTGCCCCCGCTCTGCACCCCTCAGTTTCTCTGATCCCCATCGTCTCCCTCTATTCTCTCTTCCTTTGTTGCTTTTTATCTGCCTCTGGCACGGGGCAGAGGGGGGCCCCTCAGAGGACTGCCGGCGGCGTGCGGTGCTGCGCGGGCTGCTGAGCACCCCCCAGCTCCCTCTGACGGAAGGCTCTAGGGTTAACCTGAGAGGTCTGTGGCCCGTCTCCTCTCGAGGCACCAAGTCACCGTCCCTGAGGGGCTTCAGCCTGGAGGCTGCTTAACCTTGGGGCTCTTACCTCGAACTCAGCCAAATTGCTATGAGCTCCTGGGGGTTCCCAGTGGAGTGGTGATGGTGTCCCTCCAAGTCACTCTTAAAGCACAAATCCCGTGTCCTGTTGGTCTGGGCCTTCTGCTCCTAAAACAGGGCCACCCTGATCAGATTGCCCCGGGAGGAACTCACCTGCCTCCCTCATGAGTTAAGGCATGCTTTGGGGGCCTGGGGTCCCCAGATGGTGTCTGACGGGCTGTCTCCTGTTTCCTGTTCTCCCAGATGGAGACCTCACAGACACCGTCAGCGGCCCCCGCTCCACCGCCTCGGACCCGACCAGCAGCAAAGCTTCCACCAAGAGCCCCACCCAGCGCCACAACCCCTTCAGTGAGGACCAGGCAGAGACCGTGTCCTCCTCGGACACCACCCCGGTGCACACCACCTCTCAGGAGAAGGGCAAATCCCACGCTGTCGACCTGCCAGACCCCTGCACAGAGCTCGAAGTCATCAGGTCAGCAGGGGTTGGGGGAGCATCCGGGTGTCCATCCTGTCCGCTCCCAGCATCACGTTTTAGTCCTCGCACGCTGGGACCACACACCCCGGGGACGGACCGGGATCTTCCTGGAGACTAAGGGGTCCTCCAGTGGTTCTTCGAGCAAGAAGAAACAGAGGGCCTGAGCCCAGAAGGCGGTGTGGCCCAGACGACAGCCGTGGCTGGTGGCCGGGGCCACACGTGGGCTGCTGGGGCATTTGTCAGGTTCATCCAGGGCCAGAAAGCCCCTTCGGACTGGAATTCTTCCAGTTCTTGGATGTCACCGAACAGTTCCTGAGATATATACTGATCCTAGTTCAGCATGGCTCCTTGAAAGAAAAGTGTCTCCATCATGTGGGCAGGGACCTACCTAGAAGGGAAGGAGGAGGGGCGCCTGGGTGGCTCAGTCAGTTAAGCGTCTGCCTTCAGCTCAGGTCATGACCCCAGGGTCCTGGGATCAAGCCCCGCATCGGGCTCCCTGCTCTGCGGGGAGCCTGCATCTCCCTCTGCCTGCCTCTCCCTGTCTCTCACTCTCTCTCTCTCTGACAAACAAATAAATAAAACCTTAAAAAAAAAAAGAAGGGAAGGAGGCGGCGCAGGACAGATTGTGGAGCTCTCGGCCCAGAGCCTCCTGGGCTCCCTGACCTCCGACTCCTGCCCCTAAAACTCTAAGCGCCGAAGAAGAAGATGTGCATGTTGTCCTCTCCGAGGCTTACTGGCCCAAGGCAGGGGTCAGGGGTCCCACCCTGCAGGCTGGTTCAAGGCCTGAGCCGCTTAAATGGCTCAGACCTGGGGTCACATTGCCAGGCCCATCCCAGCCAACCTGCCATCAAGGAAGTTTGAGCCCAGAAGACTTTGAGTGCACTTCTGGTTGAATTATCCACGGTGATACCTGATGGGAAGTGAGGTCAGCTCACAGCATACCCAAGGGGACAGCTAAGTAGAGGCACCATGACCAACCATAGCCCGTGCTTGTTCCCCAGAGCGCGGCTAGAACAGCTGTCGTCAGCTAGAATTCAGAGGACCTGCTCAGGGGTTCCTCGGGTCCCCACCTCTGCCAGCAGCGGGGGTACCTCAGGGCCTGAGCTGTTCTTGCCGCCCCCCCGCCCCGGCCTAGGGCCTCCCACCCATCACTGCCCAGGGCCGCCGAAGCTCCCGCTGTGCCCTCAGAGGTCACACGCCCAGGATCACCCCTTTTGACCCAGCCCGCCTAATTCTCCAGTACTGCGGCACTCAGGTGGTAAATGTCTCCCCATCACTACTGTCCCAGGGTCACCAAGAAGAAGAAAACTGGCAAGAAGAAGAAGACGAGGTCGGATGAGGAAGCTAGTCCACTTCACCCCTCCTCGACGCAGGACACCTGTGCCCGGCGGGGGGATGGTGACAGCCTGGTCAGCAGCCCAGGCCTGGGGCGGGCCTCCCCGGATGCGACCTTTACCTCCCCCCAGGAGGAGGGAGAGGGGCCCAGCAGCACAGCGGAGAGCAGCGAGCTCTCGGAGCCCGGCCAGATAGGCCTGCTTATCCCCGAAATGAAGGACACCTCCATGGAGCGCTTGGGGCAGCCCCTGAGTAAGGTGATCGACCAGCTCAACGGGCAGCTGGACCCCAGCACCTGGTGCTCCCACGTCCAGTCCCCAGACCAGTCCTTTCGGACCGGCTCTCCCGGGGAAGCCCCGGAGAAGCCGCCATTTTGCGACTTTAGTGAGGGGCTTCCAGCCCCAATGGACTTCTACCGCTTTACCGTCGAGAGTCCAAGCACTCTTACATCAGGTGGCAGCCACCATGACCCTGCAGGGCCTGGCCAACCGCTGCATGTTCCTGGTAGCCCTGCGACTGCTGGCCAAGAAGAGGGAGGAGGAGGAAGAGAGGGACAGACGCTTGGGCCCCTAGAGGACGCCCCCAGGGAGCCCCGGGAGCCGGAGACCCGGGAGCTGGACACTGAGTTGCCCCTGGTGGGGGAGGGGCCTGTGCCAGAACCAGAGCCCGGGACCCACGAGACTCTTTGCCAGCTCAAGCGAGACCAGCCCAGCCCGTGTCTGAGCAGCGCAGAGGACTCTGGGGTGGATGAGGGGCAGGGGAGCCCATCCGAGATGACCCACTCGGCAGAGTTCAGGTGAGCAGGGCTCACCTCAAAAGCCGGTGACAGTGGGCATCTGTCCTCCAAATAAACAAAGCGCAGCTCCTGGAAGGACCAGCCTGGGCTGGGAGGCGGGATGGGGTGTAAGTCTGCCCGCCCCCCACACACACACACTTTGGCCCCCTGTCAGGGGCAGAGCCACGACAGCTATGCTCCGTCTGGGTGCCTGTGTGGCCGTGTGGGTCTGTGTCACCTCCTGCCCTTGCCCTCGCCTGACACCCCCCACACTTGTCCCTCTCACAGAGTAGACAACAATCACTTACTCCTGCTGATGATCCATGTGTTTCGAGAAAACGAAGAGCAGCTCTTCAAGGTCAGTCCCAGGAACTCCAGGGCAAGCGGGAGAGCGTGAGGCCCCGGGGTGGGGCGGGTGGGGGCCGGGGGGCCTGACCCTCCTCTGTCCCGGCCCCTCAGATGATCCGGATGAGCACCGGGCACATGGAGGGCAACCTGCAGCTGCTGTACGTGCTGCTCACGGACTGCTACGTGTACCTGCTCCGGAAAGGTGCCCGCCGCCCCCCGACCCCGGGCCCGGCCAGGGCCGCTGCTGGGGGCAGCCTGAGCATGAGGCCCACCGCCCTCCCTTTCCCTGCACCGCCCCCCCACACCCCCCCGGCTCTCGGCCGCTCGCCATCCCAGCAGCCCCAGGAGACAAGCGCCCCGTGTCATTCTCCTCCACCGCGTGGAGGCCAGGTCTTAGAAAACGGGGCAGGGGGAGGGAAAAGAGGCCACTGTGAGTCACAGGCATTGGGGTCTCCTCTCTCAGGGGCTGCGGAGAAGCCGTACCTGGTGGAAGAGGCCGTTTCTTACAATGAACTTGACTATGTGTCGGTGAGTGCAGGCTCGGCAGTTGGCACGTACCCTAGGCCAGGGCTCCTCGGCCTCCCGCCGGCGTGTCCCCGCCTGGGCCCCACGGCCCCCGGGCTCGGGCCTCAGCTTCTGTCTCAGAGTAGCGTCCACGCTGATGCTGGGGAGAAGAACCGAGTTTGAGGACGCTTCTCCGTCCACCATATTTCTGACCGTCCCTCCCTAACTCATGCCAGGGTCCCGGGCCCCTGGGGCTTTGCCTTGGGCGACTCCGGGGTGTGCTTCCTCCCTCCCCAGCCAGCCCGCAATGCGGCCCCGGCTGCCGCCCCCTGGAGGGAGCAGCCAAGGCCCGTGCGCGTGTGGAGGTGAAGCTCCTGTTTCTGGCAGGTGGGCCTCGGGCAGCAGACGGTGAAGCTGGTGTGCACCAACCGCAGGAAGCAGTTCCTGCTGGACACGGCTGACGGGGCCCTGGCCGAGTGAGTGACGCGCCCCCCGCCCCCTCCCCGTTTGCATGGCACTGGAGAGCCGCTTGGACTCCCCAGCCTTGCGCAGTAGGATACAAAGAAGTGGCGAACAGATGTGTTCCCTCCGGAACCTGCGGGGGGTGTACACGCACACTGACGGACTCGTGTCCTCAGCTCGGGGGACCCGAGACCCTAGGTGGCCGCCAAAGAGGAAGGGGGCTGGCATGAGTTACTAACAGGAAAGAAACGGGGGGCCGCAGGAGCGCCTGGGTGGCCCAGTCATCAAGCGTGTGCTTTCGGCTCGGGTCGTGATCCCGGGGTCCTGGGATCGAGCCCCGCGTCGAGCTCCCTGCTCAGCAGGAAGCCTGCTTCTCCCTCTCCCACTCCCCGTGCTTGTGTTCCCTCTCTCGCTGTGTCTCTGTCAAATAAATAAATAAAATTTTTAAAAAAAGAAAAAAGAAACGGGGGCCACAGAGTGCATACAGAAATGACTCATAATAAGATGGTGTCATTATGCTGACTCGGGTCCCATCCGCCCAGCGTATCTAGTCCGCCCTCACCGGCGACCCCAGGCCCCCGGGGCCACGGGGAATGGCTCGCTCGGCCTGCTGCATGTCACTGCCCCACCTGCTGCCCTGAGCTCCCTCCCCGAAGTTTCTGTGACCCCCCTCCAGGCCAGGATCCCGTCCAGTTGAGGAGTGGTCCCCACCGGGCCTCTGACAGCAAACCCCATTCCCTGTGCAGGTTTTTCTTGGTTTCTTTGAAGTCCGCCATGATCAGAGGCTGCCGGGAACCACCTTACCCCAGTGTCCTGACTGATGCCACCATGGAGAAGCTAGCACTGGCCAAATTTGTGGCCCAGGAGTCTAAGTGTGAGGTAAGTGCCAGGAGTGGAGGGGAGGGGTCGTCCCCGAGAGGCCAGCTGTGGTGTCAAGGCGAGGTCGGGCGGGGCAGATAGAGGTCTTTAGCTCTTGTCCGTCCCCCACCCGGGAGGGGCTCTCCTGCCCCTGGGTCCTGTCCCCCGCCCCACTGGGGCGTGTCCTTGCTTCCTCAGTAGCCATTCCTGATGCTGGGCCATCGGTGAGCCGGGCCCACACCTCACCGCTCTGTTTGCTGCCCCTCCCAGGCCACTGCTGTCACCGTGCACTTCTATGGGCTTGTCCACTGGGAGGACCCCATGGATGAGTCCCTGGGTCCCATCCCCTGCCACTGCTCACCCCCCGAAGGCACCATCACCAAAGAAGGCATGCTGCATTACAAGGCGGGCACCTCCTACTTGGGCAAAGAGCACTGGAAGACTTGCTTCGTGGTACTCAGGTGGGCGCCCCCGCAGCGCTGGCCTCAGGCTCAGCCTGGAGCTTGTTGGGCCGGCCATTGAGGAGAGAAGCCCGAGGGGGCCTCCGCCCACCCCCACAAGGGTTCTAGAGTCGACCTACCTGGGGATATTAGAGCTTATGTGTAAAGCCAGCCATCTCCGGGGCCTAAGGAACTCTGGGGCATCAGGTGTAGGTCTGGGCTGGGCTGCGGCCAAGCCTCTCACTGTCCCGGGTCTGCTGAGGGGGTAGCGTGCCCTCCTACGCCTCTGGTTCCTTCTTCACCTTCCGTTTCACAGAAGACAGGCCCCTTGGCCTCTGGGGCATCAGGCGCCAGCTTGCGGGGGGTCCCTGGGATCTGGGCTCCACCCGGCCCCCAGTTCCTGAGACAGACCTCACCCCTGCTGTGTTGTGCCCCTGCAGCAACGGGATCCTCTATCAGTATCCCGACCGCACTGATGTCACCCCCCTGATCTCGGTGAACATGGGGTGAGTGCCCTGGCGATGGGGGGCTGGGCAGGTGTGGGGCCTGGCATCGCCGCCCGAAGGTGGGGACTCTGGCTGAGCCTGCGGCGCAGGGCTCCTGTCCTCCCTGGCTTGAGCTGACACCCCCTCTTGTGCGTCAGTTCAGGCCCCCCACTCAGCCCCCCCGGTCCGGCAGCCCTGATTGGTACCCAGGCATCTGCTGAGCTCTGAGGGCTAAAGCACCCTGAGCAAGGGGAGGAGGGGCGGCTTCCTGTCAGGGAAGCAAGAGGAACTCCTTGCCAGGAAAGGATCTGGGCAGGCCAGGGAGGGGGTCCCTCCCCTGGGAAGCTCCCGACCTGACGGAAGACGGACACACACATTCTTGGGGACAACCTCAGGCCCAGAGAGGGAGTGTGAATGAATGTGCCCTGATCCTGAGAGGGCCAGAGCTAGGAGCCCATTCTCACCCCTCGCCCGGCCAGGCTAACGTAGCTGGAAGGGTCTTGGCAATTCTGGAGACAGAAGTTGTTCCACAGAAGGGGGTGGGCCTGGCCGGCCGCTGTAAGCCTCTCCTGAGAGCCCAAGGGGTCCACACCACCTTCTGGTGTCCTCCCACCTCCAGGACCGCGGGTGCAGGCCCGCCGTGTCCGCCTGCCTCGAGCCGCCCCCGCCTGCTCCTTGCCCCTCTCTCACCCTCCTCCTCCGGCCCAGGGGGGAGCAGTGCGGCGGCTGTCGGAGGGCCAGCAGCACGGATCGGCCCCACGCCTTCCAGGTCATCCTCGCCGGCCGGCCGTGCCTGGAGCTGAGCGCCGATAGCGAGGCCTCCATGGCCGACTGGATGCAGCACCTCTGCCAGGCTGTGTCCAAAGGGGTGAGCGCCTCGGGCCTGCGCCGTCCATCCGGCCGCCCGGCCCCGTTCAGGATCCCCAGGGCCCCCTTCCCCAAACCCACACGCTCGAGGAGCAGCCCACGAGGACCAGGACAGGGGCGTCCAGGGGCGGACCCGAGAGCTCAGGGCCACCGTCACCCCTGTCCCCACGTCCGCTTCTGAGGTGGGTGGAGTCCGTCTGACGGCTGGCCGGGCCCGAGCGGGGGGCGCCGGTGATGGCCAGCCCGGGATAGCGCCAGCTTGCCTCTCCCCTCCCCTCTGCCAATGCCCTTCAGGTCATCCCCCAGGGGGTAACTCCGAGCCCCTGCATCCCCTGCTGCCTAGTGATCACCGACGACCGCCTCTTCACGTGCCACGAGGACTGCCAGACCAGCTTCTTCCGCTCCCTGGGCACGGCCAAGCTGGCGGACATCAGTGCCGTGGCCACTGAACCGGGCAAGGAGTACTGTGTCTTGGTGAGCTGGGTGGGGGGTGGGGGGGAGAGCAGGCCCTGCAGCAGGGGCGCTGCATCTGCTCACCTGGGGACCCGCTTTCCCCAGGAGTTTTCCCAGGACAGCCAGCAGCCCCTCCCACCCTGGGTCATCTACTTGAGCTGCACATCTGAACTGGACCGATTCCTGTCTGCACTGAGCTCAGGGTGGAAAACCATCTACCAGGTACCTGGCCGCCCAGGGCCCCGAGTAGTGAATGGAGCCACTGTCTGGGGAAGGGAGCCCTGCATGGTACAGAGGCTGGAGTCAGGGGCCTGGGGACAGCGCCGTACCAGCAGCTCCGTGCACCTGAGGCTACAGCTGATAGTCGAGCCCAGGAAACGCCGCTCCTGACCTTGGTCCCATGGTGCGGGGGTGACTCCGGGGTTCCCACGGCTCCCCGGAAGAGCGGGGTCCCGGCCGCAGCCCTCACAGATTCCCTCCGTACCCCCACACAGGTGGACCTCCCCTACAAGGCCATCCAGGAAGCCTCCCACAAGAAGTTCGAGGATGCCCTGAGCCTCATCCACAGTGCCTGGCAGCGGAGCGACAGCCTCTGTCGGGGCAGAGCCTCCCGGGACCCCTGGTGCTGAGGCAGAGCCGGCCAGCACCCCGGGGGCCAAGAGAGGCCTGCCGAGCAGCACCCGCTGTCCTCGCTCCGGGCCAGGCTTCCAACCGTGTTCACAGCCCACTCCCGCCCTGGGGGACAGAAGCACCGGGTCGGGGCTCGAGACAGGGTCTCTCCCCTCCCAGGGATCCAGAACGGGTGCTCCACGCTCTCGGGCATCCCGCCCGGCCAGTGGTGACCGGAGGGCGCTGGGGCAGAGGGTCTGAGCCCTATGGGCTCTGCGTACGCACGGCACATGCAGATGCACATGCCTCTCTTCAGGGTAGCGATGAGAGTCATACCAACTCTGAGGGGAGCAGAAGGACTGAGAGGGCAGGAGTCCCCTCTTCCTCTCCTGGGTCAGGGCTCCGGACCGAGGCCCGGCCGTCCTCGTTCACTTTTGACCACTCAGCTGGCCGTGCAGGGAACCTGGACGCTCAGGCCTCCGTGCATGCTCCCTCCTCACCAACTCCGTCCCCAGGCACACTGCTGTCTGCCTTGCGAAGGCCCGCCGCTGGGGACTGGGCCGGGGCGGGAGGGGGGTGCCGGGGGGGAGGCTGGGCGGCCCCTCCCTGGCTGCTCGGAGGTCCTGCATGTCCTCGGCCCCTGCCTCTCCCCAAACCGCAGTGCCCAGCGGACCCAGGAGGACCCGGGAGGCAGGCCATCTCCTTCTGCCGGGAGCAAAGGGGAGGGAGGAGGGCTTGGAGAGGAGCAGAGCCCCCCAGACTGGCGTCCCGGAGTGTGCCTCCTGACCATCCCCTGCTTGGCTGGAGTTGGGCCCTCTGGGGGAAGAGGTCAGATGGTCTGGGTTTTGTTTTTTTTTTTAAATAAAATAGACATGTTATATTGCCAAGACTTGTCACGGGCCCTTTGTGACCAGGCTGGAGGTGGGGGATCCCAGCCCCCCTCTAAAGCCCCTCGGCCATTCATTCCCTGATTTTCTTCCATCAGCTGCGCAGTGCTGACACTGGACGCCCGGTCACCCACTGCCCCCGTGCTGCTCTCTGGAGCTCAGGCCCTGAGGGTTTCTTGGCCTGACCTTTGCTCTCCCTCCTATTTCCTGCAGTGGCCAGGGGAGGGGAAGCCACCCCTCTAGTCCCAGGGCCTGTCTGCACGGCCAGGGCAAGGCAGTCCACGGCCAGCCTCCCCAGCTCTGGGGGCAAGGGCCAGCCATTTGGGATAAACTCAGGAGAGTCCAAGCTGTCCCCAGACTTCTTGTTGAGCTGCTACCCTGGGGCCTGGCCAGAGGGTGCTGCCAGGCTTACCAGGCCCAGGTGGGGAAGGGGAAGGTGCCCTGAGGCGCTCAAGCACCCCGCACTGCCACCTCCAGGCCCTCACACCTGGGAGGACAGGGGTGCGTGCTGGGAAGGGTGGGCATGGAGGCTATCGAGGTGGGTTCCAGGCAGGGTGGCTCTGCCTCTGGTTCTGACTAGGACTTGGGTGATGCGGGCTGTCCGTGGCAGGAGAGGGCTGCCCTGGGGACAGAGGCCAAGGTGGGCAGGGTGGTGCTGGCTCCCAGGCGTGTGAGGTCCCTTCTGACAAAGGGCCATTTCCATGCCAGGGCCTCTCCTCTGGAAACCTACAGCCCAGAAGGGGGGCAGGACAGGGGGGCAAGTCCACATGGGGTGAGTGACCAAAGCCACAGGCCACTCTTTGAGACACATGGCTCAAGGGCCCTGAAGTCCTGGGAGGCAGGGACGGGGTGAAAGGAGCCAGAAGTGGCGGCGGGTGGGGGTGGGGAATGTGGACCATCTTTTACTGGGTGAAGCCCTGTGCCAGGCATGTTCTTCACACATCTCTAGTCCTCCAAAAATCCTCTGAGGTAGGTACTGATATTCCCATTTTACAAACAGACTGGAGCTACAAGAGAGGAAGTGATTGCCCAGGGTCACACATGATAGATGGCAGAGCCTGGGATTCAAAATCAGTTCCACAGGGCTCGAGAAGCCCTTTGCCCCCTCTGCTCTCCCTCACAGTGGGACCATAGACCGTGGGAGCCAGACTGGAAGACCGAGGCCGGGAAAGGGGAGCACAAGGACGGCGCAGGGTGGTTGTGGACAGCTGCTGCATTGCCTGGGCACGCGGTTTCAGGAGGTTTCAGGAGCCTCCCCGGGTGGTTGCCCCTGTGCCCGGGGCTCTGAGCTGCCGCAGGACTGGCTAGACCAGAGGTGGGGCCAGGGCCACCAGCCCTTTACCCCAGGGCCAGAGGGAGGGCAGGAAGACCAGAAAAGCAGGAGGAGGTGTCTCAGCTGATTGGCAGCTTCTCCCCGCCCCCAATCTCCCTCCTGCCCCAGGTGACCTTTTCCCCAGATCCCAGGGTCCAGGCACACCCCTGCCGGGAGGTGCGGACAACAGCGACAGCTGGGATTGGTCAGAGCCAGCGGGGGCGTGTCCCAGGCTCCTCCAGCCCGGGTGGCTGAGCAGAGCAGGTGGACTCCCGAGATAGACCAGGAGCCACCCAGCCTACCCGACTGGGACCTCTGCCCTCCAGGCATGGCCCCAGGCCCCCTTGGTCCCCAGCCCTGTGGCCGTGCAGGGGTGCGGACAGCCTAAGTGCCACCACCCCAGGGCCTGTGCCCATGTCCCTGACCCGGGCACAGCCAGCCTCAGGAACAGAGGCCATGGAGACGGTTGCCCCAGCTGTGGACCTGGTGCTGGGCGCCTCGGCCTGTTGCCTGGCCTGCGTCTTCACCAACCCCCTAGAGGTGGTGAAGACGAGGCTGCAGCTGCAGGGGGAGCTGCAGGCCCGCGGCACCTACCCACGGCCCTACAGGGGCTTTTTGGCCTCCGTGGCAGCTGTGGTCCGTGCAGACGGGCTGTGTGGCCTGCAGAAGGGGCTGGCCGCCGGCCTCCTTTACCAGGGCCTGATGAATGGCGTCCGCTTCTACTGCTACAGCCTGGCGGGCCAGGCTGGCCTCACCCAGCAGCCTGGTGGCACCGTGGTCGCGGGCGCCGTGGCTGGGGCACTGGGAGCCTTTGTGGGGAGCCCTGCTTACTTGGTGAGTGCCTTGTCTCCATCCTCCACCACCCCGTGACGCATGACCCAGCTCCCTCGGGGGCTCTGGAGCCTTCCAGGCTGACTCTGGTACCAGGTGGGGTGGGGCAGGCTGGGTGGGGTCGCTCCGGGAACATCCCTGCGAGGGGATTGGAATCCGCCCCTGGGCCAAAGCACCGGAGTCTTGCCCCGATGCTCCTCCTGGGGTCCCTGCTCCACTGGACCTGGGCCGGAGGGCGGGGGGGCAGAGGGTGGCAGGACCGGTGCTGGCTCAAACCCAGCGTGGTGGCCCGTCTTCCTGTGTGGCCGAGCAAGTTAAGAATAAGCGAGGCCCCCACGTCCTAGGCTGGATGCCGAATAGTCATGATCCTGCATAGTCAGAACAGCTTGTCCAGCGGGAGCAGAGAGGCCGGGAGAAGGTCAAATGCAGACCCAGGCCGACTTCAGAGCCCCCCCAACCCTATTCCCCACGCCCCCTAAGCTGGGGGTGTGGGCTCCTGGAGGTCTGGACGTCGGGGTACAGCTCGCCCGGTCCCTTTGTCACATCTGCTCTCACAGGTCAAAACGCAGCTGCAGGCCCAGACGGTGGCCGCGATGGCCGTGGGGCACCAGCACCATCACCAGGTAGGAACTGTCACTCCCCAGAGCCCCCTGGGCCGGGTGGGCTGGCAGGGGCTGCCCAGTGACCCGGTGCCTTTCTTCTCCCCCACAGAGTGTTCTGGGTGCCTTGGAGACCGTCTGGCGGCAGCAGGGCCTGGCAGGGCTGTGGCGGGGCGTGGGTGGGGCCGTGCCCAGAGTCATGGTCGGCTCCGCGGCCCAGCTGGCCACCTTTGCCTCTGCCAAGGCCTGGGTGCAGGAGCAGCAGGTGAGCCAGGGACACCTGTGTCTGCCCACGGACACGACAAAGTCAGGGCCTTCTGCCTCCTTCCTCCCTGTGCGGGCCCTCATCACACCCCGACATCTCCAGCCGGACCCCCACCTAGGGAAGCCCAGGGGGAGGGGACGGACAGGGCCCCCGAGGAAAGCTGAGGACCCCGGCTCTGCCCCTGTGCCCAGCAGGGGTGGGGGCCGGCAGCGAGCCCTGACGCTGTGAAGGAGCTGGGCCGGGGCGATGGCTGGAGGGGCCTGGTCTGTCCCCTTACCCCCAGCTCTTCCAGCCCCCAAGTGCCGGGAGGGGAAGGTGGGCACCTGCAGGGGTCAGAGTCTGTCCCGTCCCCACAGTGGCTCCCGGAAGACAGCTGGCTGGTAGCCTTGGCTGGAGGCATGATCAGCAGCGTCGCCGTGGCTGCCGTCATGACCCCCTTCGACGTGGTCAGCACACGGCTCTACAATCAGCCCGTGGACGGAACTGGCAGAGTGAGCAGGGGAGGGTGCGGGGGGGATGTGGGGAGCTGGAGAGCACGCCCCAGCACGCACACACAGAGCCGGAGACATGCAGACGTGTGACACACACGCAGACACATTGGTTCAGCTTGTTTGCTGAGCACCCATGTCCCGGGCATGGGCTAAGCATGTTCACACCTGGATTTTGTTCTAGCCTCACAACCACCTTCATTTTCCTGATGAGGAAATGGAAGGTCAGGGAGATCTAGTGACGTGCCTGAGGTCACCCAGCTGCTAAGTGCAGGAGCCGGGCCAGGAATCCAGGCTGGACCCACGGCCCGGCAGACACACACGGGCCACCCCGTACCCTGGCGCGGGTTGTGCTCAACACAAAGGTGCCCTCCAAAGGCTGAGCTCGGGGCAAAATCCACTCGTGTGCCACTAGCCAAAGCTCGGCCCCCGGGGCATGGGCTGTGGCTGCCTGGAGGAAGAGGTCTCTTCGTAAATGTCACAGCCTAAAGGGCCACCTTTCTGTAAGTTGCCAGCTTGGGGAGAGTCTGCTGACGTGCTGCAGAAGCCCCCACACACAGACACACCGGCTTGTGGCAGCCAGGGCTCCATGACCCCCACCGTGACCTCCGCCCCGTGTCTGTCCCCAGGGCCAGCTGTATGGTGGACTTGCCGACTGCCTGGTGAAGATCTGGCGGCAGGAGGGCCCCCTGGCACTCTACAAGGGTCTGGGCCCGGCCTACCTGCGCCTGGGCCCCCACACCATCCTCAGCATGCTCTTCTGGGATGAGCTCCGGAAACTGGCCGCGCGGGGCCAGCGCCAGGGCACCTAGGCAGCATCCGTCATCCCCGGATCCTGACACAGCCCGGGACCTGGCAGGAAGCGACGGCCCGCTCCGGCTGGCAATGGCCGTCTCAGAGCAGGCCACAGGCCCAGACCCTGCCACACGTCCGAGGAGAGTGTGGACAGCTCTGGTCAACCGAGACCCCTGGCCCACTCAGGGCCTGAGCCTCTGCCCTGGATCACCAGGCACTCTGTTCTCCGGCAAGTTCTCTTCCCTCTCTGCCTGGGTTACCTCATCCCAGAGCCTTACCCGTGATTACAATAACCGCTCCGGGGCATGACCGTCACCACGAGCTGGGTCACTCACATGCATCAGCTTGCTTAGTCCTCAAACAGGACGAGACAGTGAAATCCTCTCTTACCAAGAGGAAGCTGAGGCTCAGCAAGGTGAAGTGCTTTGACCAAAGCCACACAGCTCTGAAGGGACGGAACCAGGACTGGATCTTAGCTCTGCCCAGTGCAGACTGGTGCCCCTGGCAGGAGCCAGGACCCGGGGGCTGGAGGGCCCCTGAGTGTCACTAGTCATGGGGAGGCCCCAGGACGCACCAGGAGGCCGTCGTGTCACACCTGTGTTCGTGAGCTCAGGCTGCCGTAAAAAGCACCTCAGACCAGGGGTTCAAACGACAGATCTTGTCTCACAGTCTGGAGGCTGGAAGTCCAAGATCAAGGTGTCAGTAGGGTTGGTTTCTCTGAGGCCTCTGTGCTTGGCGGCCCTGGGTCCTCACATGGTCTTCCTTCTGTGCCTGTGTCCGAATCTCTTCTAATAGGGACACTAGTCATGTTGGATTAGCACCCACCCTAATGTCCTCATTTTAACTTAGTTACCTCTGTAGAGACCTCATCTTCAAGGACAGTCACAGACTGGGGGTTAGAACTTCAATATATGAATGTGGGGGGGGGGGGCTAGTTCAGCCTATAACATCAGCTGAGAGCTTTTACTGAGGGCCTCCTAGATGCCCAGCACTGGGGGCGTTTGCACAAAGCCTCATGACCATTCTGAAAGGGAGCTCTTGCGGTGCCCATTCTTCAGATGAGGAGGCTGAGGCCCGGGGCAGGGAAGTGACTTGCTTAAGGTGAGTCGCGGAGGCAGGTGTCCTCATCTCGGGCCCTTTCCGCAAGCTGCAGCCACACTCCCCCAGCGAGTATGTTCCTAAGGCCCGCGCTGACCTTTGTGCTTCAGACATGGACACTGAGTACCTGGAAGGGACAGGACTGGCCCAGGTCAAGCAGCCTGAACCGCCACACCCCACGTCTGCCGTTCCAAGGGCACAGCACCCCTACTGCACACTCCAAACCAATAAAGTTTTCTATTTTGTTTACTTCCACGACTCCCTTCTGCTGGCAGCCTCAGTCTCCGCCACCCGTGAACCCCCACCCTTGGCTCGCTCTCCTCAGTTGGGAAAGGAGGATCCAAAAGTTTTGGGGCAGGCCAGTCGCACCCCACCGCCTCCATCCCGACTGAGGCCTGCCACCTAGTGGACACGGGGAGGGCCGTCAAGGAAGGCTGCCCCGTGGCTGAGGGAGAGGACCCAGACCCCGATCTCAGCCTCAGGCTGTGGGGGGATAGATGCCCTCCCTCCAGACCTCAGGCTGAGGACGCTGAGCCTCAGGCTGTGGGGACACAGACCCCGCCTTCCAGAACTGGGGCTGAGGGGGCAGAGCCCAGAAGCAAGGCTGGGGGTGGGGGCAACAGCGACGCCTGGGGCTTCGGGAAGGCCCTGTGGGGCAAGCCCTAGCGGAGGCTGAAAAAGTGGGCCCCCAACTTGAGCGCGGACAGAGGCCAGAGACCAGTGCTGGAGATGCCCCCCGTGTCATGCTGCCCAAATGTGGAGGCCCTGAGCAGCCGCTTGGCTCCCTGGGCCCATAACCCTGCGGCCCTGAAGGTGTAAGGCCCCTGCCTCCCCTCCCGGGCCCTCCCCTGTCCTCCCCTCCTCCCCCAACCCCACTTCTGACCCCTCCCCTCCCGGACTTCTGACCCCTCCCTTCCCCCATCCCCCCACCCCCCGGCTTCTGACCCCTCCCCGCCCCTCCCCTCCCTCCACTGACACCTTTGCCCCATGACGTCGGTCTCTCTGGTGCAGACCTGGCCGGAGGCTGGGGCTGCTCCCGGCAGCCATGTTCTTCCTGCCATCCCTCCCCTCCTGGCTCCCCAGCCTCCCCTCCCTCCAGTGGGGCTCTGGCCTCCTCGACTCTGTCCTTCAAGGTGAGCGCCGCCTCCTCATCCCGCGCAGCCCCGCCCCTCGGGCAGCTCTGGGCCCCCCGCAGGGTGGACCCCCCACGTGGGTCTCCCACCACCTGTCACCCTGCCAAGCTCGCTTGCCCTCCCTCCTGCCCCTCAGGCCTCATCGGGGCCAGTGGAGTCTCGGTCCTGAACAGCCTCCTGAAGGTCTACTTCTTTGTGAACTGTGCCAAGTGAGTGTCTGCCAACCCAGCCCACTCGGGGCCCCTCCCTGGGCCCTGCGCCCTGAGCTGACTCTGGCCTCATGGGGGAGGGCTGGAAGGAAGAGAACCCCGTCCCCAGGGTGCATTTCTGGGGGCACGGGGTCCGCTGCCTGGGCCGAGGCTGGTGGTTCTGCCCCTGCCCACGCCCGCTCTGCCCGACAGCAACCCCGAGCGGCGGCTGGAGAAGGAGCGGCTGCAGGCCCAGTGGGCCTCGCTGGAGATGGTGCACCTGGCCGGGCTGGCCCTGATCCTGACCGTCCTGGGGGCCCGGGTGGCCGCCCTGGTGGTGCTTGAGTTCTCCCTCCGGGCTGTCTCCACACTGCTCTCCCTGGGCAAGGTAAGGCTTCCGGAGGAGGTGAGTCACGACCCAGCCCTGGGCCCTAGTTCTCCCTTAGAACACAGGAAGCTGGGCCCAGCCGGAGCAGCCTGTCTCCTCACCACCCCCTTTCTGTAAGACTGAGACTGGAGAGTGCAGATTGCCCCTGGGGGTTGGGAGCACAGTCCCGCAGTGGCCCGAAGCCCCAGGCCACGGGCGGTGGCAGCTCCGGGCTGTGGAGCTCCCCACGTGCCAGGCGCCCTGCCAGATACTTTGGGTGCGTCATCTCGCGCATCCTCACAATCACAGGGGGTAAAGCTCTGCTGTGATGGGGGGACTAAGCCTCAGAGAGGGTGAGCGGCTTGTCCCAGGTCAACCAGCAAGAAGTAGAGTCAGGCTTTGAACCCAGGTCTTCAAGGCTCCGGGCCACCAACCTTCAGCGAGTAACAATCGTGTTGGAGACCAGGCAGGGAGAAGTGGTCCCAGGCAGGGCTTGACCCGAAGGCAGTGTTCCTTCTTTGGGGACGATTCCCAGGGTTCCTTCTGGCCCCAGCCTCCTACAGAGCGGTCTGTGTGCCTTCACAGCCGCCTGGCCCGTCCCCCGCCCCCGTGGGAGAGGCAGCCCCCCCCACCGCGGCCCCTCTTCTGCTCCCTCCTCCCCCCACCCCCTGCGCAGGGCTCCGAGGGGGAGAGGCTGCGGCTGTACTTGCTGAGCCAGTACTCACTGGGCTGCGGGCTGACGTGCGGCCTGAGCTTCCTGCAGGAGGGCGCCCCTCGCCGCACCCTGAGCCTGCTGCTGGGCCTCTGGCTGGCCGCCCTGCTCAGCGCGGGCGCCCGGCGCCTCTGCCGCCACGCCTGCCAGCTCTACGAGCCGCACCGCGGCCTGCAGCGCTGCGGGGTCTGCCTGGGCCTGCTGGCTGGCGCTCCGCACCTGCCGCGGCTGCTGGCCCGCGCCCTGGCCGTGGCCTTCGCTGTGGGCAACCTGGCGGCCGTGGCCCTCGTCAACCGGGACTTCCCCACCACCTCGGACGCCGTGCGCTTCTGGATGCCGCTCGTCATCTGCTACGCCCTGCTGGTCATCTACATGCAGGGTGAGGGCCACCGCGGGGGACCTGGGCACTCATGGGCCGCTGTCCGACCCGGGCACAGCATCCTCGCGCTAGGCCCTGGGGAGGCCAGCCACGGCCAGACACCCCCCTCCCCGCCATCCCAGGGCGCCCAGTCTAGTGACAGAAGCCACAGGGAACAGCTCAGGGAAGGGTGTGGCGTGCGGCGGGAGCTTGGATTGGGTTTTGAAGGATAAGCAGGAGCCCCCTGGGAGAGGTGGGGGGTGGGGGCAAGGAGGTCCTGGCAGGGGAAACCACACACGCCAAAGCCCAGAGGTGAGAGGAGGCACGGCGTCGGCGAACTGGAAGAAGCTGAGTGTGGCTGTCACCCCGAGGGAATGGGGAGGGGATGAGGCTGGCCAGCGTCATGGGGGCCTGATGGGGAGCCCTCATCAGCCAGGCTGGCAGGCAGCTGAGAAGCCACCGCGGGTGCCAGCAGGGGAGAGTGGCCTGGGGCCCCAGGTGTGGCGGCACGCGGTGACAAGCACCCCTCCCCCCCAGAGGAACAGCGGCAACACCCCGGCCTGCAGAGCCACGTCCAGACGTTGCTGGTGCGCATGGGCGGCCTCTTCGTGCTGCTGCTGACCGTGGGCTGCTGGCTGGACCTCCTGGGAGTCCTCCTGTCCCTGCTGGGCGAGCTCTGGTGCCTGGCAGGCAGCCGCACTCTGCTGGACCTTTGCCAGATACAGGTGGGCACCCCACCCCGAGCGTCCCCCGGACACTGACCCTGCCCCAGACGGTGCAAGGAGCCTCACCACGCCCCAAGTTTACGAAGAGCTGGGGTGACCTCTCTTGGGGTGGGGGCAGAAGGAGCTGAAATCCCCTCTTCCTCCTGGTGTTAACCTTTGACCCCGCAGAGGTCCCGAGTGGGAGGAAGGGCCTGGGTAATCAGAGGCCTGAAGTCCCCCACCAGAGGATGGGGGAACTGAGTGGTCCTCCATCTCTGCCTCCCCACCTTCCCGCAGGATTTTCCATCCCAGAGGCCTTCGGGGTCAGCTCCAAGGCAGTCCCAGCGCCAGCCCTCAGCAGCTGCCCAGCCCCAGGACACAGCCCCCTCCTGACCTGCCTTAGCAAGGACTTGAAGTCCGTCTTAGGCCCACCCAGGCTCATCTGGAGGCCTTGACTCCAGGACACTGCCCCGCAGCAGAGGGGCCAGCCCCACCTGGAGCTCAAGGTGGGCGCTGGGGGCTCCTGCAGGGAGGTGAAGGCTTGGGGCTAGGGACCTCAGAAGGGGGGCACCAGGAGGCCAGTGGGTGAAGCCCTGTTTTTCTCAGGATGGACAATGCATACAGCCCCCTCAGACCCTCCTTCCCCAGGGGGGTTGGGGAATGGGGGAGAAGTGCATCCTCAGAATGGCCCCCCTTTACTGGCCTCCCTCTCCTCCTCCATGAACAACAATAAAGATGATTTTTCTCAACCCGTGCTTAGAATCATGAACACACAGAGAGGGAAAGAGGCTTTTCTGAGGCCACACAGCCCTTCTGGCTGGGGCAGGTTCCGGGGATACATGCGGACTGGGTCCCCTGGGGTTTAGGAGTTCAATATTGAGGTGGCTGAGGAAGCGACAGGGATTCGGTGGCATGGACTCATGGTCTAGCACCCACTTGCAGTTGTGGGTGGACGGTGTCCGTGTCCCGCCCCATCCTAGGCTGTCGAAGACCATGAGGGTCCTTGCTCTCTCATCCTCGTTCAGCCCTATCTCCCCTGCAGGGCCCAGCCCAGGGAGGCCACAGAGTATCTGGGAAAAGGTCGGGTACCAGCTCCTCTCCTTACTTGCCGTGTGCCATTGGGTGGGTCGCTGTCACTCTCTGAGCCAGTCAGAAGAAAAATGGCCATGTGTGGGATGCTTACCACGTGCCAAGCACTTTTATGATCTCTTTTCATTCTGACATCAGCCCCAAGAGACGGGTACTGTTATCCCTTTTTAACAGATTCAGAAAGCCCAGAGAAGCCCAGAGAGGTTATATAATTTGCTCAAGGTCACAGAGCTAGTTAGTGGCAAAGCCAGGATTGGAGCCCGGGTGGCCTGACCCCCAAAGCTCAAGTGCTTTGCGTGCTTCCTGCTACCTTCTTCTTGTTGAAGAGCTGGGGCCACGGAAACCAACAGAGGTGCATATAAAAAAATAGGGTAGGTCCATTCCTGGAAGGTTCTGGAATGTGGTTCCAGCCACCTTGCGAGCAGAGTAGCCTGAGGTTCCATCACAGCCACGTTTTCCTGGCCTGGGCACCGGGCCCACAGGGATTGAGGGCCCTTTCCGAGGAGGGGCCCCACAGGGCAAAGAAGACTCCTAGCTAGGGGGTGTCCAGAGGGCTACGAGGGTCAGGTTGTCTGGGAGTGACCGAGGACGCACCAGGAAGGCGGTGAGGCGAGAAGGTTCTTGGAGGATTCCAGGTTCTGGCGAGCCCTGCTTCTCAGCAAAGGCCACCATGCTCACCCAAAGGCTACTTCTGGAAGCAGACAGAGTCTGGTGTAGGCTTCTCTGTTCCCCACCCCAGGGCACACCTGGGACACGGGGGCAGGCTGGCCCCAAGGCTGGACAGGGTGGTTTCAGCTCCTTCAGAAATGGCCACCCACTGACAGCTCAAGCCCAATCTCTGATCCCTTGCTCTCTGCGCTCTACCCCCAGGAGGGCCTCTCAGCTCCAAAGTAGCTGAGGTGGGGGAAATGCCTGTGGTTGCCCCTTCTCCCAATCCAGGACCCAGCCCCCCCTCCGCCTGGGAGTGTGTTCAGTTCCCTCTGGGCAGGAAACTTGCCCCAGTCTGGGAGGAAATGGCTCAGTTAGCTGGGCACACGGCCAGCCCTTGCCAGACCCAGGCACCAGGTTCCGACTTGGGCCCGATGTTTTTGCTGGAAGGTTCCCTGGCCTCCTGGCTCCCAACAGCCTGGGATCCAGTGGGGATAGGGCTGGGAGGGGATTGGATTTGGCGGTCCTTTCCTTTTTATGGACATGGGGACCATTTCCAAACAAAAATTGGGTCACATGGGTTGGAATAGGATTCTTTTCTTATCTATTAAATTATTTTTGTGAAAAGTCTGACAAGGGCATAAAAATTAGATCACTCTAAGTGAGGCATTTAGCAAATCTCCATACCAAACAAAGAAAAACAGGCCTGAAGTCCAGAGAGCAGAGGAAATCCAGAAGGTACGGTCTGGAATGGGGTATGCAGCTGGGACTCATTCTCCTACAGAGACCATAAGAGGCCCGAATCCTGGGCCCGGACCAGCATCCTTCTGAAGAGGTGGGAGACCAGGACTCCCAGTCTCTGCTAAGAGAGGATGGTAACCTCCAGGACAGCTAGGATTGGGGTGAGCCAGCCTCCTCCCTCCTGAGCCCCCTACTTCTGGCTCTTCTGAGCTACGGCATTGTCCCTTTGGGCATCTTGCATGCCTTCCCCTGTTTGCTCATTCATAAGTAATTACTAAACATCCGCATGGGGCCAGGCTCTGGGCCAGAAAAGATGCAGAAGTAACAACTGTGCTATAAAGAAATATAAAGCTGGGTAAGGGGATAGAGTGGCGGGAGGTTGGGGCGAGCAGGCTGAGAGGGTATTTGTTAATCACCGTCACGTAACAAGTGGCCCCAAAACTTAGCAGCTTAAAACAACAGATATTTATTGTCTCCCTCTTTTTTTTTTTTTTGAGAGAGTGCATGTGCTTGAGCGGGGGGGGGGGGTGGGGGGGGGGTGGGGAGAGGGGGAGAGAGACTCTAAAGCAGGCTCCATACCCAGCCCAACGTGGTGCTCCATCTCACGACCCTGAGATCATGACCTGAGCTGAAGAGTCAGACGCTTAACCGACGGAGCCACCCAGGTGCCCCTACTGTCTTTCTGTGGATTGGGTCCCACAGCCTGGAAGGGTCCTCTGGCTCAGGTTCTCCTCACAGACCAAGTCAAGTTGTTGGCCAAGGCTCTGGTGTCATCTTAAGGCTTGACTGGGGTAGGATCCACTTCCAAGCTCACTCATATGGTTGTTGGCAGGGTTCAGTTTCTTGTGGGCTACTGGACCGAGAGTCTCAGTTCCTCTCTGGCTGTTGGCTGAGGGTGTCCTTAGTTCCCTGCCACATAGGCCTCTCCAAAGACAGCTCTCAACACGGAAGCTGGCTTCCCTCAGAGCAAGCCAGGGAGGGAGAGAGAAAGCAGACAGCAGGACAGAAGTCACAGTCCTTTTGTAGCCCGATGTGAAAAGCAACACCCATTGTTTTTGCTGTATTCCATGGATTAGAAGCAAGTCCCTGAGTCTTGCCCACCCTTGAGAGGAGGGATTACACAAGGGCAGGGCAGAAGGTGTGGAACCTTGGGGGCCATCTTTGAAGCTGCCTTCCACGGAGGGCTTCTTTGAATGGACTGAGGGAGCAAGCCAAGCAGATTCTGAGGGAAGAACATCCCTGGCTGAGAGAAGAGCCCGGGCCATGGCCCTGAGGTGGCAACAAGCTGAGAGTATTGTAGAAACAGCAGGAAATTTAGTGTGGCTGGAGCATCAGAGAGGATGGAGTGGCAGGAATGAAGTCGCAGAGGTGGGCAGGGACCAGCTCACTCAGGGCCACGATGAGGGTTGTGACGGGTAGCCAGCAGAGAGTTTGTACAAGGGAGTGAGTGACATAATGTGACTTACATTTTTAAAGGATTCCTCTCCTTGCTGTTTGTAGAATAGTGCAGAAACAGAAAACCAGTTTAGGAGCATTTGGAATTACCCACATGAGATGATAATAACCCTGGGAATAACCCAGGGCTTGGACCAAGATGGTAGCCATAGAGGTAGCCAGAAGTGGATGGATTGGATTGGATGGATGGACATGGCTGGATGGATATGGATGTATTGTGAAGAGCTCATAGGGCTTCCTGATCAATTAGATGTGGGTATTAAAGAATGAGAAGAATCCAGGGCTCTTAGCTTTTTGGCCTGAAAACCTGGTGAATGAGGTGGGAGGCATCTGGGGCAGAGCAGGGCCATCTCACACGGGTGTGGTCAGCATTGACGGGAAGGCCAGATGTTACAAGGTTTGATGAGGTCTGGGGCTCAGGGAGGCCTCACTGACAAAGAGCTGTTGACCTGGAATCCTGAACATTCAGGGGGAGTTCCCAGACCAAGGGAGTGGTGGGGAAGCCCAGGCGCTGAGCCGCCTGAGGGGCTAAAGAAAGGTCTGTGTGGCTGAACAGAGGGGGCGAGAGTCCCAGCAGTGGGAGACACTGTCACAGAGGCTGGCTGTGGCCAGATCACCCAGGATCACAGGAGGGCTTGGCGTTCCCCCCGCCCCAAAAGCAGCAGGAGCCCCTGAGGGGCTTTGTGGGGGCCCTTGAAGATCACACGCTGCTTTAGCAAGATGGTCTGGCCATCAGTGGAGATGTGTTGTGAAGGAGTAAGAGCAGGGCCAGTCCAATTTTAAGGGTCCCCCCTTAGGAAAAAGAATACAAAATGTGTATTAAATGAATAGTGATAGAACGATAAAGAAAAGCATAACAAATTGCTGGAGGCCTAGAGACTTGGGTTCCTTCTTCTGACATCTCCCTGGGCAGCGTGCCAGGAGCACTTAATGGAAAATGCTTCCTGAGTGCGATCTGGCTGCCTCCCCTCCCAGAACACTCTGTAACTCCCAGCAACCCTCACAGGGGCCCCTACAAGTAAGAGGCCTACACAGTCACTATAAACCCACCTTGGCTAAGAGAGAAGTAGGGAGGCCAGCTGGGGGTAAGGAGGGGTCTCAGGGACTGGAGTTGCTGAGTAGATGAAGCCAAGGGTGGGGGCTCCTGGTGGGGATGGGGGCTCAAGCTGGGGGATGGGATCAGTGAGGTGTTTGAACAGGGGCTCAGCCTTGGCCAGTGGCCGAGGGCTTGGGGAAGTCTCAGGGACCTCAGGGACCTGACTGACACCAGGATTTCCCCCTCTCTGTCCGAGAAGGAGCTCTGACCTTCAAGACTGGGGTCAAGGAGCCTCAAGCCCCCTCCATGGCCCACCTCTCACTCTGGAGCCCGTGCTGATTTGGCAAACCATGGGAACCAACCAGCTTAGACAGTGTCAGTTCAGGCCCCCAGAGCAGGAGGGGATTAAGACCCAGACGATGTTGTCATAGCCAGGTCTGGGAGGCTGGGCCCTGTGTGGCCCAAGTGGACACAGACTTGGGGCCTGAGAGGAGGGGAATTTATGTGGCTATAATGTGGCCCAGTCTGCTCCCCCTGGGTTTTTAAACATTTCCCTACACACTTGGCCCGTTCAGTAGAGTTGCCTGGAGCCAGGCCACCTGTTTGAATGAAGCTCATTTACTAACCTCATGACCTTGAGCAAGTTATTGTCTGTGCTCAGTTTCCCCATTTGTTGAGTGCACTGAACAGATGGTAGGGCATGTAGCCAGCGGCTGACTGTGGGCTCCAGTCCCCACCAGCCCGCCAAGGGACCATAATTTGCATTACCTGCCCCCAGCCTTCCGAGCAACCTGGGAGGAGTTGACTGTTTCTCTTTCTCCTCAGGAGAAAACCCAAGGTACAGAGAGATCACATGACTTGCTCAAGGTCACAGAGCTAATAAGTGGGAGAGCCAAGATCCAAATTCAAGGAGGTCTGACTCCAAAGCCCAAGCCCCTTACAGCTCACTACCCCTCACTATTTCTACGTGATTTGCCTACGCAGCTACTTAAGACCTCCATCTCCAACTTGCGCATTTTGTAGGAATTACTGAGTCCCTACTATGCACCAAGCATCATGCTGGGTGCTGGAGACCCAGAAAGGAATGAGACAGAGCCCTGCTCCCAGGCTCATGGGGAAAACATAGTGGTGCAACCCAGCAGCCTTGGGATGTATCCAGGGGATGGACATGACTCCTAAGCCTGCCTGGAGGAATCAGGACAGGCTTCTCAAAAGTGGTGACAGGGATGCGGAGTTTGACAGGAGGAGGAGGTGATCCAGACCCATGGGGTCTCACCAGTCTTCACCATGACTCTGCTTTCAGCAACAGAAACACAATTTTAACCTGTTGAAGACAAGGCAAGAAAAAAGAGAATGCATTGGCTCCAGAGGTCCAGAGGGAAGACTTCAGGCATGGCTGAATCCAGCAGCCTAAGTGATGAGATCAGCTATCTCTCCTTCTTTATCCTCTTTGTTCCCATGCCTTCTGTGTTGGTCCAAGTGCTCGTAAAAAAGTGGTGCCAAGCTTGCATTCTGGCAAGACTGGAAAAATTCTGCCTCTTTTTAAATAGTTCCAGCCAGGCACTGACAGTGGGGGTGGGGTTCCTCAAACAGAAACTGGAGGCTGTGACCAGAATCCAGGGAAGTGATGCCGGCTGACAGGAGCCATGACGTCCCTCGGATTCTCCAGTGGAACCAAGTCTCTGCCTTACCTCCAGCACTTTGTTCATCTCGCGGTGATCTCCCCAGATCCCTGTCCTCTCCCTGCCAGGGAGAGAGGAAAGGAGCTCATCTCTGAACACCTGCGAAGCACCAGGCATATTTATCCACATGCATCCATCAAATCCTCACGGTGAAGCAGGGAAGGGGTGGTGACAAGAGGAAACCGATTTGCCCAAGGCAAGCGACTGACCAGTGGCAGGGCTGGACTCACTCACAGATCCTGCTTTGACTCCTATCTGTGCTTGGCCCGCCACCTGCCCTGCTGCGGTGGGAGGCGGGCTCCCGCTTCTCGAAACTGCCCCCCCTCCTGCCTGGCTGGACACAGAGTAGGTGCTCAGGGAATAAGTGTTGAGCTGATCCGACTCCCAGCAGGCAGAGCAGAGGATGGAAGAAGGAGCAGGGGCAGAGTCAGGACGGGGAGGCCCAGGGAGGTTTCTGAGGCTCTTTGCCAAGAAGTGGACTCCCTGCACCTCCCCCCGCCCCGAATGTACAACTTCATGCAGCTGTAAGTCTGGGCACCCCACCCCCCAAAGGCTGGGGCTGATGGTTCTGCTCTGGTCTGGCCCACACGGAGCCGGTCAAGGGGAAAGGCCACTGAGCAGGCAGATGCTTCCCTTCCTCAAGGTCTCTGCCAGTGGGGGCTGTGTGGCTCCGGGAAACTTGTTCCTATTCCCGGGTCTAGTTGCACAGCCTATGGACTGTGTGAACAGAGGGCTCTGGAGACCAGGCGAGGGTGACGGGACAATAGCCAGAACTACCATTGGTGGGCACTGACCATGAGCCAGGTCCTGGGGGCCCCTTTCAGCACCTCTGTCCCTAACAGTTCTACAAAGGGAAGCATTCATGTCCCCAGGGGAGGGTATCTGATCCATCTCCCCTATTTTTTTGTTTGTTTCTTGAAATAATTTATTTTTAAGTAATCTCTACACCCAATGTGGGGTTCGAACCCATGACCCCGAGATCAAGAGCTGCATGCTCCACCCACTGAGCCAGCCAGGTGCCCCTCCCTTATGTTATAGGTGAGGAAACAGAGCCTCAGAGAGGGAAAGAGCTTGTCCAAGTTCATAGCCAGCACCAGAATGCTGGGAGTTAAGCCGAAATCTGACCTCAAAGCCCGAATATTCCTTGCTGCCTCCCTAGCCCTGGAATGTCCTCCCCTGTTCTTCTCATGGCTGGCTCCTCCTCATCTCATCTTAAGTGACACCCGCCCCCCAGAGAGGCCTTCCCTACTCTCACCTGCCCCCCTTACTCTGTGTCAGCCTCTTATTCATTCCTTCATGGCACACATCACCATTATGTTATGGTCACCGTGAGATCATGGTAACTATTAGAGTAGTTTGTGTTACATGTTGATCTCTCCCACCTCTCCGGAAGTTCCGTGGGGACAAGGATGGGTTGTGTCTGATTTGATTCCTTTGGGCTCCACGACTCCTTTTAGCACATAGTAGATGCCCAACCAATGTTTGCTGGATCAAAGCCCTCTTCTGGGGGCAGTAGGTGCATGCTCCCCTCAGACCGGGCGGCAGCAAACGTCCGCACTGCCCTGGTTCTGTCCCCCAAACCTCTCTCCCACCCCTTCCCTGCCACCCGGAGTCTCAGCTGCCACAGCCCTACTAAAAGATTAAGCCGCCTTGCTCAACTGCTTGGAAGAGAGCTGGGTCCAAGGCTAGCAGGACAGGGGGAGGGATCAGGGGCTCTCTGAGCTGGCAGACAAAGGGCGTGTGTTCCCACCCAGGACACTTCCTGGGTTTCCCTTACAGGAAGCTTGGCACCAGCCAAGGTGACACTGACACCCGTCCCCCCCCCCGCCCCCGGGCTGGTGTGGGACCGCCTTCCCCAGAAAGGCTCCTCTCCACCGAGGAGCAGCGACAGAGGTAGAACAGGCGGCCAGGCGTGCCAGACGGCAGGTAAGTGGTGGCAGCTGGACCCCCACATATCCCTTCGACCTTCCCCCTTCCCAGCCAGTCCTAGCCCCAAGCAGATGTGTGGAGCCTGGGCCCTAGATGGAGTCCGTGTGACTTTGGACGAGGCCCCAGATCAACCCTTTGGGGCCTCATTGTCCCATCTGCGGGTGCAGTGAGGCGGCTCAGGGGATATCATGAAGGTGAGGGAGGGCAGCTCCATTTTTACCTGTTTTAAATAAGCTTCTGGGTCACAAAGCACTTGAAAAGGGGGTTCTAGGGAAAACCCCTGGATCGCACCTTCCTCCTTAAGGTCCTTCCCATCCCTGGCCGTCAGCAGCCCCCTCCTTCCTCCTGGGGAAGCTCCTGCAGGCTGGGGAATGGGCCTGATCAAGGGCTCAGGCAGCCTGGAGTCTGAGTCCCCTGGGCCACACCGTGCTCTGCAAGCCTCCACTCCCACACCCCTGTGGGCGGCAGGTGCAGGGGCGGGAGCCACAGGGCAGCGTGTGTTCCCCGGGGCCGCCGGCTGCTCTGGGTTTGAATCCAGCTCTGCCACTTGCCCCTCATGTGGCCTGATGCCTCTCTGGGCCTCGGTTTCCTCAATTGTGAAGCAGGAATGACCAGTCCAGCCCCACAGGGCAGTCCAGGCGATTCGATGGAGAGGCCTGTAGGTCAGGCGCCTGCACCCGGGAAGCCTCTGCCTTGGGGGCTACTGTTATCATATCGTTATTGTGGAGTGGTTGAGAGGCTCACAAGTGGGTGAGGGATTGAGAGGGGCTGGGAGGAGGAGAAGGAGGGGTGGGGGAACGAGACAGCGTACCCAGGTGCCCCCCTCATGACCCCCATGAGCGGGAGCCCCTCAGCAGCAGCCCCAGAGCCAACCTGGCCAGAGTGACTGTAGCTTTGGCCCCGGGGGAGAGCTCGACCCCGCCTGGCCTCCCCCAGATGGTGCTGGGTCCAGCCTTCCTCTGGCCTCAGCCGCTGTGGCTTTAATCAAAAGAACAATCTGTTTGCCTCTGAATCAGACCCAGATTCCTTTTCCCACCAATGTTCCCGAGGCCTCCAGGGACCCAGGCGGCCCATCCAGGCTCCTGGCCCCATCTCCTGTCCCAGGGCCCCAGGGCCCCAGGGCCCCATCTCTGCTTCCTCCTCCCCTCTCTACTCTGGCTTGGGCCCAGGGAGTGCAGGAGGGCGGAGGGAGCCAGAGACTGGAACCAGGGTTGGCAAACCAGGTGACCCCGACTGCCTGCTGGGCCCTGCCTACCAGGCTGCCTGGAGGGGCCTGTGCCCCCAGGGACACTGGGACCCGACTGCAGAGGGCTTAAGGGTCCACTCAGGCAGTGGTGGCTGCTCAGGACAGCAAACTGGGATGACCTGCTCCCCTGAGCATCTGAGACCTCCACCCAGGGTCACCCCCTAAAAAAGCCCCAAGCCCAGCGTATATTGAGCACTGACTGCCGCCCACTTCTCACCGTCAATACCATCGTTTATCCTCAGGCTGACCCCGAGCGGGAAGCAGCCTTTACCCCCATTGTACAGATAAGAAACTGAGACTCCAGGAGGCGGAGTGACTGCCCAGGGTCACTGGGTTAGTGATTGGCCATGGAACCCAGGTCCACCTGACTCCTAGGACCCTGGGAGATCTCAGGCCAAACTCAAATGTAAGTACCACCCCCCCACACACACACCCCCGACCGGGCAGGTGGGGCCACCAACCCAGGTGACCTAGGGAAGGAGGAGGGGAAGGACCTCGCTGGGCGCACAAAGGCCCCGGGGGTGGGCAGCAGCGGAGGCCTCCCACCCGAGGCCCGGGCCCAGGGGACGGGAGGAGTGGTCGAGGGAACAAAGGGCGGGTGGCGGGGCGCGGCCGGGCAGGTGGGGGGGCAGGTAGGGGCCACTTCCGCCGGCGGGAATCCCGGGCCCCCTCCCCCTAAGCTTCACCTTTTATGGTAAGGCGGCCGGGGCGGCGGGGCGGAGGGAGCCGAGGGGGCGGGGAGGGCGGGGAGGGCGGGAGGCGCCGCGCGGCTCCCGGCTCTGCTCGCTCGGGCGTCGGACCGGAGCCGCTGGGGCGCGGGCGACGCAGGTAAGCGGGGCGCGGGGCGCGGGGGGGCGGCCGTCCTTCCGACCCTGCCCCGGCCGCACACAGGTGACCGCGCGGGCAGCCCCGGCCCGGAGCCCACCCCGGCCGCCCGCCCCCCCCCCGGCCGGGACCCCAATCCCGGCGCTCCTGGAGGGGGCCCGCGGGGGGCTGGGGTGCAGCCTTGGGTCCCGGCCCCCGGCCTCTGTCCCCGGAGCGGGGGGAGGGCTGGTGTCCCTGCCCCGAAGCGGGGCGCCGGGGTGGGGAGGAGGTGGGCAGGGCGGAAGCTCCCGCACAAAGAGGACAGCGTCCCGCACATGGATCGAATTAAAGTCCCCGGCGGCGCCCCACAGTGACCCGGCCAGCCTCCCGGCTGGGCTGCTTGCGGGAGGGCGCCGGGTTTCCGGAGCTCCGGGGGGCGCCGGGTCCCGGAGCTCCGGGGAGCTCCGGGCCCCTTCACCCAGGCCGGGTCAGGCGGGGGGATGGAGGGGCCCCAGGGCCGCCCCTCTCTGGGCCTCAAATCCCCGTCGGGGGCTGGGAAGGGGTGTGCCGTGGGGCATCTTGGCCGAGATGGGCCCCCAGCCCTGCTCCGGGGACCCCGGGAAGAGCCCGGGCAGCGCCCAGATTCCTGATCTTGAGGACGGAAGCCAAGTCGGGTCCTCCCAAATCCCGCAAGCCCGCTGGGCCCCTGGGGGCTCCTCCCCATCAGGGGCTGGATAACCAGCTGGCCTTCTCTTTGCACCTACCAAGTACCAAGATCTGGAGCGCTCTCTCTTTCCTTGTATTCTCTCAGCCAACCACCTTTCAGGACAGACTTTTTTTATTCTCACTTTAGGAAAAAACTGAGGCCCAGAGAGGGTCAGTAACCTGCTCTGGGTCACCCAGCAGGAAAGAGGTGGGGCCTGGCATGATTCCAGCTCTCCGTGCTTCCTTGGCTTCCCTGAGGTGGGGGAGAGGGAAAGGGAACCCTACCCAAGGTTGCAGGGCCCTCTGCAGAGGGTGGGCACAGCCTCATTCCCACCTCCAGCAAAGTGTCATTCTGAACCAAGCGTAGGTTGCTTTGTCCAAGTATTAAAGAACAAAGCTTACAGGTGGTTCCAGAAGTTTTTGGAGGGGGTTAGAAGGAGTAGGAAGGAAGGGAAAGAGGGGGGCCACTACCAGGAGGCTGGCCAGCTCAGCCAGCCTGTCCCTGCCCTGGGCTACAGCCTAAAGCCGGGCTGGGTGGGTGGCTGGCTGGATCTCAGCCTCCTTCCTTCCTCTTGACAGGAAATGACTTTCTTTCCCTTTGTTCCCACTTTCTCTGCTTACCCAACTGGATCTCAGATTCCCCCTCTGCGGGAGGAAGGATGGGGGTGGAGGGTCCCGTGGGTGCGGCTGGCCAGGAGCCCCACACAGGGAGCTTTCTCACTCATACCCCGCTCCGGGGTGACCTGCGGGCAGTGGGACCTGAGGGAGGCCAAGGCTCCCTCTCCTAGCAGCCCTGGGCTGGACTGACAGGCTTTGAAAATCCCCAGTGGGGGCCCCTTCCCCTGGGGCCTGAAGTCCCTGCAGGAACCACAGGGAGGGATGGGGGGGCGGAGCTGCCCAGCTGTGAACATCTGGCCTCAGAGCGAGGACATTTGCCTTGGATGTTTTCCGAGAAACCCACAGATCTGACTTCCCGGAGGGGTGGGCTGGGGTGGAGTGGGGGTCAGAGCAGGGTCGGAGGGAGGTGGCGGGGGCATTCACAGCAGTCTCTGGGGATGAGCCCAGAATGCACTGACTACAAGAAAATCTATCTGGTTTGGGCCATTCTGGGGTGAGAACAGGCCTGAGGATTTGGAGGCCCTGTACCATCCAGGGAAGGAAAAGTGTGTCGTCTCAGGTCCAAGGACACCCCCGGGACTCAGGTCAAATGGTGCTCAGTTAGAATTCTGAGTCTGCCAAGTCTGCTAAGATGACCTGGAAAAGTCACGTAACCTCTCGGGGCCTCACATGGAACTACCTGTAAAGTGGGGGCATAAGGGGCTGTGTTGCAAATGAGGTGCGTTTTGAGGCTCGGAAAGCACGAGCCACAGTGCCCAGCGCATAGCAAGTGCTCGGTCAGTAGGTGCCATCGCTGTTGTTTCTTGGATGTGAATCTCTGAAAGCTGCTTACAAAACTAGACTCTTAAGCTTATAACCGAGCGTAAGGCCAAAGTGTCAAACCATATGGTTTTGACCTCTGACTATGGCAGCCAATATCAGCGAGCATATATACTTCTAGACATCACTTACAGAACAAGATGCAAAAGGAAAGCACTTTTAAAGCTTTCTTCACATGTTGGTTTCTTATTCAGAACAGGTATTTTATTAATCAGACTGAGCTATATGTTTTAACCAAACATATAAACCAGTTTAAGAGGAACTGAGGCACATTTGTTGTGTTTGTTACTATTATCCCCTCAGTCACCAAGAGAGTCCAAGGTGGCCAGTGGACTTTGAGATACAGAGAGGGGCCCTATGAGTGGTCACTTGGGCTCCAAGTCCGCCACTGGGGTCCCTCAGGGCCCTCAGCCCCTACCCACCCAGCCCCACTTCTTGAGATTCACTCACTAGGTCCTTGTTTATTCTTCTCCCTGCACACTTGTGGGCTGGGCTTTGGAACCATATCCGGGTGGCTCAGCTGGAGAGTGAGTTAGAAAGAGGAGAGACCCAGCTTAGAGACCCAGCTCAAACTGGGCAGAAGCCCTGGGAGCCCAGTGAGGACCCCTGGCTGAATGTGGTCAACTTGCCCTCCCCCCACCCGAGTGGCCCCACCCCAGCCTTGGCCTTGGAGGCTACTGTTTGCAGTCACCACCTGGGGGATGGAAAATGGGCTCCTTGACATCAGGAATGCTGCCCTGCTCCCAGATCCATGCTCTGATGTCCACGCTGGCCTTGGGTCACAAAGATTACGGGTACAGCTGAAGTCACATACAGTCACTTGGGGAGGTAGGGGCAGATGTGGTGACAGGGAGCCAACATGTCCTGTGATGGGCTGTCATCACCCTGTGGAAGCAGACAGCTGCTCCCAGGAGGGGGTCAGGAATCAGGGGAGGCTTCCTGGAAAAGCTGGGCCTCTAAGAATAAACTGACATTCGCCCTTTGGGGGGCTGGGGAGGAAAAACAAGGGATGGAAACACTCCAAGGCCAGTAAGAGAAAAAGTTGAGAAAGGGTGAGCGGTCCAGGGTGGTCAAAAAAGAAATTGAGGGGCACCTTGCTGGCTCAGTTGGAAGAGCATGCAACTCTTGATCTGAGAGCTGTGGGTTCAAGCCTCATGTTGGGTGTAGAGATTACTTCAAAATAAAATCTTTTTTAAAAAACTTTTTTAGAGAGTGAGGGAGAGGAGGTGGGGGAGGGGGAGAGGGAGAGAGAGGGAATAGTAAGCAGGTCCCGTGCTAGGCATGGCTTGATCTCATGACCTGAGATCATAACCTAAGCCAAAATCAAGAGTCAGACCCTTAACTGACTGAGCCACCCAGGCACCCCTAAAAATAAAATCTTTTAAAAAAAAGGAAAAAAAAAAAGTTGAAGCCAGAGGAATTTGGACTTCATTTTGAAGGTAATAGGGAGCTATGGAAGGTTTTTGAGTACAGGAGAGATAGACTTATGCTCTGGAAAGATCACTCCAGGGACAGGGCAGGAGGCAGGACTGGAGACCACTGGGTCTCCTATCCCTACCTCACCCCAGTGCCTGAACCAGAGCCTGGTTTTGGAGATGGGACAGAGTGAGAGATTCTAACAATAGAATCAAGACTTGATTGGATGTGGAGGCTGATACCGAGAAGAGGATGCCGGCGGTGGGCTGGGCTGGGAGAGGGTGACAGAGCCACGTGGTCAAGAGCATGGACCCTGGATTCAGATCCCGGCTCTGCTGCTGCATGACCCTGAACAAGGGACTACACCTTTGTGAGCCTTGGCTTCTCCATCTGCCAGGGTAGTCATGGCGCCTCTCCCCCAGCGGCCGGGACGACTTAGGAGTGAGTGGGCCGAAAGTGCTTAGGACGGTGGGTGCAGAGTAGGCCTTGATCCATGGTAGCTCAGATTGATCTTCTGTCCCCTCTGCCTCCAGGAACCCAACCCTGATGCTCTGACCGGTCACGCTCATTCCCTCCCACAGCAGAGCTGGCCTGGATCCCCCGGGCCTCTGACCCTCCGGGAGGATTGGGTTCCAGGTGAGGGAGGTAACTGGGGTGTGGCCCCGCGGCAGGCAGGGCCCTGGGCTGGGACCAGCAGGCGGCTGCCCTGGGGGTGGGCAGCTAGAGGAGCTGCTCCTTCCTCACGTTTCTCAGATGAGGAAGAGTAATCATTTGTGAGGTGAGCAGGGCAGGGCTGCCCTTTGCTTCCCCGGGTGCGCAGGTTGGGGGCAGGGGCGGTCAGGACTGCTGGGTCCCCTCCCTGTGGCCGAGCCACCTGGTGGACACCTGCCCTCCCCCCGCAGGACATCCCCAGCCCCTCCTCTGTCTCTGTTGTGTTAGGAGCAGGGAGGCTCCATGCCCTGGGGATGCCTGTCTGGCTAGGAGGAGCGCAGCCCTGGGCCCGAAGCCCTGCCCCAGCCTGAGCCCCACTCTGTCCCCAGCCCCAGCAGGAACCGAGACAATGGCCTCGAAGCCAGGGAAGAAGGTCGCCTCGTCTGTCTTTATCACGCTGGCCCCCCCGCGGCGAAACATGGCAGTGGCCGAGGAAGTGAAGCGGGCGGCTTGTGAGGCCCGGCCTGGCCGCCCCTGGGAGGCCCCTGCTGCCGTGAAGGCGCCCGGGGCTGGCTCGGCAGGGAGGCCCAGCCCTTGGACCCCCCCTGCCAGGGCGGCAGCCACCGTGCCAGCCGTACCACCTCAGCTCTCCAACGGAGGTAAGAAGGTGAGGGGACTGGGCAGGAGGCTGGGTCAGAGGCAGCACGGAGGTGGGGAGGAAGGGACAGGCTCTGAGCTCATTCAGGTGTCCATTCATTCATCGAGCACCTACTGTGTGCCAGGCAGACTCAAGCCCGCCTGCCCGGGTTTGAATCCCGGCTCTTCCACTTGGCTGTGTGATGTTGGCAAGCCACGTACCCTCTCTGGCCAGTGGGCAAAGCAAGTGCAGAGGCCCTGAGGCAGGAATGGATTGGGCACGTTGAAGGACCTCAAAGGTGGTTTTATTCTCTCTCAAGCTCTGCCATTCACTTGCTGTGTGGTCTTAGGCGAGCTGGGTCTTTGCTTGGTTTCCTCCTCTGGAAAGTGGAAATTTGGTCATGTATGTGATGCAGCCATCGCAGAATGGATATGCTTCATACATGGCTGTTCCTTTACCTTGAGCTTGGCTCTGCTGTCGTGGTGTTGAAGAGCCTTGGAGACTCCACTCCATGGAGTCTTAGCTGTTGGTTGGGTAGAAACGAGGAAGGAGGACAACCCTGGGGCAGGGGGATGGCTTGCCGTACAGGACACCAAGTGGAATAAGGAGGCACAGAGACAACAAGGACGAGCCCCCTGATGTCCCCCGGGTGCCGAGTCGGGTGTCCTGCTGTCCTTGAGCAAGGTCAGGGTAGCCCTGTGCATCCCCATCACCGCAGAAACCACCTAAAGACCAATAGGAACTGCCAATTCCAGGAGGCCAGAAAAGGGCAGGAGAAGGGGCCACGTGTGTACACACGTGGGAATACGTGGACATTCATGTAACATGCCTCTTCGTGTGACACAACCTTGCAAACTGATCTTTCCTTCCTAACCATGCATCCCAAGAACACAACCTCCTCCAGGTGCTTCCATATAGAACCAGGACCACGAGGACCAGAATTCACACAGCAGGATGTGTGATCCAGTGGAAAAAAATGACGTCCCTCCTGGGTAGGAGAGGGAGTCCAGGATATATAGTCTAGATGCCCCTAATGCCAACATTTCCAGGACATTTTCATGGGTTATTGGAATATCAGAAGATCCCGGCAGTGTGATAACAAAAGCGGACCTTCCCTGGGAGGGGGCGCCCAGCAGTGGCTGGTCGGCTGGTCCGCCATTTTGTTCTCCGATTTGGCCCATGGGCAGAGCTCAGGGAATCTTGGGGTTCAGCCTCGCTTGAGTGAGACAAGTTCCAGGCGAGCAGCTTGGGCCTGAGTCTGGTCTGACCACAGAGCACAGAGCGGGCCCTGGGGCCCTGCCAGTTGCTTAGACCCATCTCAGCTGCAGGCTGTCATATGACACCCCAGCTAGAGCTTGTCCCCTCAGGAATCCACACACATTTTTTTTTGGCTCTTTCATCCTGACAGAGGTCCCCACCTTTCCCTCGCTCTGTCCCCACTCCCCTCTAGATGCTCATGTGCACTGATTCATCCTCACCAACTCGCATTCAGAAGTCACTTTTTCTCTGGGCTTCTCTTTAAAAGTCTGCTCTTAAAAAAAAAAAAAAATTAATTAAAATAAATAAATAAATAAATAAATAGAAGTCTGCTCTTCCTGCTCCTGGCCACGTGACCCTGGTTCAGCTGGGGCCCTCTGCACACATGCCTGCAGCCCTCCAGCCCCTGTCTGCCTTGAATTCCTGTCCTGGCCAGGACTGAAGGCAGAGTCCCGGGCGAGGCCTGAGCACTCCTGCTGTCTCTCCGCGATCTGGTTCCTGACTCACTTCAGCTCATCTGGAGCAAAGTTCTCACACTGGAGCAGCCTCAGCTCAGGAGGGGGCTTGTTTAAACACAGCCAGCAGGCCAGGCCCCACCCTGGGTGTTTCTGATTCAGCAGGTCTGCGGTGGGGCCGGAGAATTTGCATTTCTTACACATTTCCAGGTAATGCCCGATGCTCTGGTCTGGGGACCCGGCTTGGGGAACTATTGTTCTAGCCCAAAGGCATTAAGCAAGTGAAGCTTGGGGAGTAGAAGCCTAGTTTTCCAAGTGTGGGCTTTGAACCAGAAGCTGCAGCTTCACCTGGGAACTTTTCAAAAATGTAAATTCTCAGGCTCTTCCCCCAAGCCTGCTGAGTCAGAAGCTCTGGGGGTGGGGCCCACCATCTGCATCTGAGCAAGCCCCCAGAGGATTCTGTGGCTTACTCACAGGTCTAGAATAATCCTCCCATCTGTACCCCCTCAGTCCTTGGGAGAAAAGGGAAGGGGCTCATTTTCTTTATCGAATGGATAAGAAACCTCTAAGCCCAGAGAGGTGCCCCAGTGAATCAGCAGGGAATGGGACCAGACCCTGGGTCTTGGGGGGGAGCGGCGGGCGGGGAGGGCCTGGGGCACCTTCCGTCTGCTTTCCATGGGTGTCTAAGGCAGTCTGACCTTGTGAGGCCTGGCCTACCTTGTGCCCCAGAGATAGGAGGGGAGCGGAGGGCAGACTCAGACCAGATTCCCTGCCCTTTCTCCCCGGGGCACTATTAATAGCACTCTCCCTGCACGAGGCAGCCGACAGGATTTTCGGGGCATGCTTCCCTCTTGACCCCCAGGCACCTCCTCCAGGGGAGCTGGGCAGCGCCTTGTTGGGACAGCCAGGAGGGGTGGGGGTTGCCGCACAGTGTAGGGAGCTGTTCCTGGACAGAGCAGAGCCTGGGGCTGAGGCAGGAGCTCCGCAGATCCTCAGCCCTCCTCCTCCCTGGGTCCTCCCCTTCTGTGAACCTCTGTAGACCTCAGCTCTCCTGGGGCGCCTGAAGCCGCCTGAGTCTCAGGTGGCTCAGTGGTTAAGCATCTGACTCTTGATTTTGGCTCAGGTCATGATCTTGGGGTCCTGGGCTCTCTGCCAGCGGGGAGTCTGCTTCTCCCTCTTCCTCTGCCTGCCACTCCCCATGCTCCTGCTCTCTCTCTCTCTCTCAAATCCTTAAAAAAAGTAGACTTAAGCTCTCCTGCACTAACCATGAAAATGATGTCATGCCAGTGTGTTTTTCTTATGTATGTACATGTGTTTGCTGTTGGGTGGCTCTTTTTAAAATTTTATTATTTTATTTTATTTTTTAGAGTGAGTGAGAGAGAGAGTGAGAGCTTGTGCACAAGCGGGGGAGGGGAAGGGGCAGAGGGAGAGAATCTTAAGCAGGCTCCACTCTCAGGCTCAGCGTGGAGCCTGAAATGACCACCCAGGCACCCCAGGTGGTTCTTTTTTAAATTATTATTATTTATTAATTTTTTAAAGATATTATTTATTTATTTGAGAGAGAGAGCACACAAGCACGAGCAGGGGGAGTTGCAGAGGGAGAGACAAAAGGAGAAGCAGACTCTCCACTGAGCAGGGACTCTGGGATCATGACCTGAGCGGAAGGCAGACGCTTAACCGACTCAGCCACCCAGGTCCCCCAAGTAATATTAATTTTAATGATGTATGTTATGCCATCTGTTACAGTAAAATGGTCATTTCAGCAGTAATTACAAAAGTTATCAATGAGATATTTTACATTCTTTTTTCAGTCCTGAGTCTTCCAGCACATCTCGGTGTGGACCTGGATGGGTTATTTAACCAGGGCGGTGGTTCCCACACTTCGGTGGCATATTGTCACTGGGAGGGTTTCTTATGCCTTCTGTGGCTGGATACCCCCCACCCCCACCCCAGGTTCTGATTCTCCAGATCGGGGGCAGACCCAGAAGGTGCATTTCTGGACATACTTCTAGTCACTGCTGCTGCTGAGCCAGGAACCACACTTTGAGAACCACAGCCTTAGGGGTTGAGTTTGCTTGTATTTCACAAGGACCTTCTAGCAAGGATTTGGGGCCCTCGAGTGTCCAGGTAGGGGAGGGCTTTTATGGAGGGTTCTGACAGCTTCTGTTTTCTGAGCCCATGCCACGTGCCCTCTCTTGTGCTAAGCTCTTCCCATCCTCACAACAGCCCGGAAAGATTGATACCCATGTTTCAACTGAGCAAACAGACCCAGAGAGGTTAAGTATCTTGCCTAAGGACACACAGCAAGTCAGCGGCAGAGCCAGAGATGGCACCCAGGTCTGGGGGACCCTGGACCTGAGCTCTTGGCCCCCACGCTGTATGGCCTTCTGGGTAAGTGGACACCCTTTCTGCCCGCCTGCAGAGACTCAGACCAACCCTCTCTCCCCTTTTGTTTGCAGGATGTTCTCCCCCTCCTCCTACCTTGGATGGCGAGGACACACTCCCCGACCTGGACCTCCTCCCACCTCCACCGCCCTCCCCTGATGAGGAGCCCCCTGCCTCGATGGGAGCATCACTCATTTCAGACTTAGAGCACCTGCCCCCGCCCCCGCCCCCACCCCAGGTACTGCCAACCCCTTGGTCTCCCCCACCCCCAGTGGAGCCCCAGGGGCCCCGGGAAGGCCGGGGGGCGGGGTAGGGAGAGTCCCGGCCTTTCAGGGATTTAAGCCTGGAGGATGCTCCTGCTTGAGGGCTGTCCCTCTTTGAAACTTTCAAGCTGGTAAAAGTTGGTCCTGTTTTTCTAGGCCCCCGGAGGAGGGGTGCCATACCCTTTTCCCCCTGGGGTACCCCTGCTTCAGCTCTGAGAAGATATTTTTGATACTCTGCCCTTAACAGAGGCCACTGCATTAATGGGCGGGATTCCAGGCCAGGGAAGAGATTCTAGGAGATTCTTCAGAAGTAGCTTTGGGCCCCAGCCACTGCTGTCAGCCTTCCTGCTGAGTGACATTAGGTCACTTGCTTCTCTGTGCCTCGGTTTCCCCCTCTGTAAAGCGGGGCTAATTGTGCCTGGCCATCAGAGGGGGAGCAGAGCTGAGAGGGTGTGTGGGGTCCCCACAGGATGCCACCTCTCCTGCCCTTCCCCGTCTCCCCACAGTCCCTGCTGGAGGGGCCTCCAGTGCAGCCCCGGCCCGGTCTTGCCAGGCCCGCAGGGGAGGAGCTTCTGCCTCCCCCAGAAGAACCTGTTGGCCCCCACGAGAAAGCGGCATCCACAGGTATGGACTCAGGGCTGGAAGGCTTCCGGGTGGTCTCCAGGGGCCTCACTGGATAAGCATGAGCTTCCAGGTGGGAACCAGGAGAGGGGGGGACCACCAGCACCTGTCCCCGCTCACGGTTCAGCGATGAGCCTTATAACTGCACATCAGTTTTATGTTTATTGCCTAAATCTTTTTCCTTCATAACTGAAATCCATTTTTTTATGCTAGGTTTTTTTTTATTTTTAGATTTTATTTATTTGAGAGAGGGGGTGCAGGAGGGGCAGAGGGAGAGAGTCTTAAGCAGACTCCTCCCTGAGCATGGAGCCTGACGCAGAGCTCAATCTCATGACCCTGAGATCATGACCTGAGCCTAAATCAGGAGTCGGACGCTCCACTGACCGCGCCCCCCCCAACCAGGCGTGCTGAGCTGAAGGCCGTTTAAATATTGATCAGCAAAATGTGCTATGATAGCAAAATGCTACACTTGATCTTAGCCAAAAGGCTGAGAAGCGATGTGTGATAGCAAAATGCCTTGAATTTTTTCACTATTTAATTTTTTGAACACATAATGTTCTCGCGTAGACAAAATAAAAAGCACAGAAAGGCATACAGTGAAAAGTCTCCCCTTTGCACCATCCGTGTGTCCCCCTCTTTCCTGCCAGATGGGCAGCCTCTGTTGTTAATGTCTCACATACCCTTCCAGAGATATTTGATACATATGCAAGCGAATACAAATATGTGTCTGCCCCCCCCCACCCTGGCCCATTTTCCCACAAACTGTAGCAAACTCTGTACTGTTCTGCAGCGAGAGAGGGAGAGTGGGAGAGGGAGAAGCAGGCTCCCCGCGGAGCAGGGAGCCTGCTGCGGGGCTCGATCCCAGGACCCTGGGACCATGACCCGAGCCAAAGGCAGACGCTTAACGACCGAGCCCCCCAGGCGCCCCTATAACTTTGATCTTTTTGCCACATTGGCCTTTGTGGTCCTCCCGATCTGCATCCCCCCACCCAGCAGTGTCTGAGGGCTTGACCTCCCCAGCCTCCCCAGGCCCGCGTGTTAGCCATTTACTTAGCATCTACTAAGTGCTTACCAGGCACCAAAAGCCTTCTCTACTCCAAGGTTATAATATAATTCTCTGGCTTCTTCTAGTCTTATGGTTTCATTTTTCACACTTAGATCTTTGATACATTTGGGATTATCTGGGTATAAAGGTGTCACCATGGAGCCTCCTTTAAACTTTTACGGATGGCAACCCACTCGTCCTGATGCTGTGTCCTTTGATTTAGGCTTTTTTTTTTTTTTAAGATTTTATTTTTAAGTAATCTCTACACCGAATGTAGGGCTCAAACACAACCCTGAGATCAAGAGTCGCACACTCCACCGACTGAGCCAGCCAGGCGTCCGTCCCTGATTTAGGCTTTCAGAGGCTGTTCACGTTCCTTTTTACCGCTCCTCCCAAAATGAGGCCACACTCACAACCCCGGGGGCCCGAGGCAGAGACCCAGCGCTCTAGGCTTGTCCCGGGCGGTGCCTGGGTGCGGTTCTCCCAGGCCGGGCGGCTGACATCCTGTGTCTCCTCCACCCCAGACGTCTGTGCCTTCTGCCACAAGACCGTGTCCCCCCGAGAGCTGGCCGTGGAGGCCATGAAGAGGCAGTACCACGCCCAGTGCTTCACGTGCCGCACCTGCCGCCGCCAGCTAGCTGGGCAGAACTACTACCAGAAGGACGGGCGGCCCTTCTGTGAACCCTGCTACCAGGTAACCCCCCTGCGGCTGGCCTCCAGGTACCAGGCACCGTGCTGGGCACTTGGAAGGTGTCCCGTTATTTCATGGCCCACAGTTATCCTGGGAGGCGGGCCCAGTGACCCATTTCACAGATGAGGAAGTTGAGGCTCAGCGAGGGGAAGGAGCTCAGCCAAGGTGTATTAGTTTTCTGTGGCCGCTGTAACAAATCACCACAAACTTTAATGGCTTCAGGCAGCACACATTTATTCTCTTACAGTTCTGGAGGTTGGAAGTCCGTAGGCAAGTCTGCACTCCCTCCAGAGCTCTAGGGGAGAATCTGTTTCCTTACCTTTTCCAGCTTCTGAAGCTGCGTCCCTTGCGTCCCTTGGTTCCTTCGTCCACCTTCAAAATCAGCAGGGTGGCATCTTGCTTCGGTGTCCTACTTCCTCCTTCTGTGTCAAATCTCGCTCTGCCTTCCTCTTATGGGGACACTTGGGATGGCACTTAGGGCCCACCCAGGATCATCTCCCCAGGTCAAGACACTGAACTCAATCATATTTTTTTTTTTAAGGATTTTATTTATTTATTTGACAGAGAGAGACACAGCGGGAGAGGGAACACAAGCAGGGGAGTAGGAGAGGGAGAAGCAGGCTCTCCTCCGAGCAAGGAGCCCAACATGGGGCTCGATCCCAGGACTCTGGGATCATGACCTGAGCCGAAGGTAGACGCTTAACGACTGAGCCACCCAGGCGCCCCTGAACTCAATCATATTTGCCATTAAAGGTAGTCACAGGTTCCAGGGATTAGGACCAGCCTGTCACACACGCCACACTCCAAGGTGGTGGAGCTGGGACTCTCCCCCAGCCCCGTCTGGCTCTGGAGCCTGCCCGTGGCCTTGCCTCTCTCACCTAAAGCCACGGGTTCTGATGCACGGTCTCACAGGAATCTGTCACCTCTGAGTACCAGATGCAGTCTGGGAGAGCTAGTTCGGATGCCGCGATGTTAGAGTCGCTAGCACTCTGATGGCGTGGCAGTGCGGCCCACTCCCAGACGCGTCCCCTGGCTGTGTGCAGGCCTCACCGTGTTCTCATGAGTTGGTAGCACCTGGCAAGCTGCGCTTTTAGCAAGTCTCTCAGTGATTCTGATACACACACTGCTACTGGAAAACCACTGATTGGAAGGGTTAGAATATTTGGAGGACTATCTAGTAAAATCCAAACAATCTGATGACAGTCTCAACACATCACTGAATCCAGTGAGGCACCATGGGGGGCAGCAAGGGGCCAGGTCATCCCTACCCCATCCCTCTGACCCCATCAAATGACAGCGGGGGATAGCCTTATCCTCTTCCCTCTGCTTACAGCCAGGCAGGAGTGAGGCACTGAGGGGAAGCAGGGGCGAGGGTGGGCTGACAGCTGGAAGCAGCAGGAGGAAGACTCTAGGCAGAGTCTAGTTCTAGGGAGGGAAGGGCTGCCCCCAGGACAAGGAGAGAGGGGAAAATGTTGTCCTTACCAAATGGGAGCAGAGACAAACATACCTGTCTGTCTGGATGAAATCAGGTTAAATGAACAGGAGCATAGCCAGGAAGGGAAGAGACCTGTCTAGAAGAGAAGGTGGACGGGCTGGAAAGTCTTTGCTCTGCCTCAGTAATCTCCCTCTCTCCCTCCCCCCATTTCCTCCTCCCTTCCCCCATCCCTCCTTCTTCCTTCCCCCCCTCCTTCATCCTCCTCATTCCAGAAGGGATTTGAGGCAGCTTATAAGAATGCACAAATACCTATAGTAAACAATGTTGTACACTTAAAAATTTGCTAAGAGTGTAGATCTCATGTTAAGTGTTCTTACCACAATGAAATTTCAGAGATATTTAAAGAAATCAGAAGAGAGGAAAATCAAAGTAGGAAGGGAGATGAGACCAGAGGGAGAGTTAGTACCCCAAAATATATGAATAAAAGACCCCTACAGTCATTCCTAAAAGTGGGACACAGAATTTGACTCTGAGCTTCCCAGTGGCCAAATGGAAAAGGGAAAGAGTTTTGAGGTTTATTTTCTATAAGATCAAAAGCACACCAGTTCTTCCAGGAATTCCTTTTCCTGAGTCTGAGGTTTAAGAGAGATTTCTCCTATGGGCTCTAGTGGACACTGGCCTTAAGCATGTCCTAGTAACAAAAAAATGCAGTAATAGCTTCTTGGCAGGATTCCTCGCTGTAAGCCCAGGATACAATGCTAGGCTCGATTCACTTTAAGCAACGGTAGAGGTTTTGGGGCAGTGGTTACAGGCCGGTTGCATGAATGGGAGCCCTTCTCCTATAGCCCTGTGCTTCTGGGCCCCTGTGGGTCACCAGCCAGAAACCCCTTTCGGCTGGGAGTGGGCACAGCCGTTGGATGGCTCTGAGGCAATGTCCCTCTGTCCCAGGACACCCTGGAGAAGTGTGGCAAGTGTGGCGAGGTGGTCCGGGAGCACATCATCAGGGCCCTGGGCCGGGCCTTCCACCCCGCCTGCTTCACGTGCGTCACCTGTGCCCGGTGCATCGGGGATGAGAGCTTTGCCCTGGACAGCCAGGATGAAGTGTACTGCCTGGACGACTTCTATAGGTACGAGAGGGATCTGCGCACTGGGTGGGACTCGGCCAGAACAGAGGCGCCCGGCCTGAGCTCTAGGGGCTGGAGCAGAGCATTCCTGCAGGCTCTGGGCTCACAGAAACCCATCTGCCTCTTCCACACACCTTATATTTGAGCACACACCTGCTTCTAGCAGACACTCGGGGTACCTGAGATGTGGCAGGCACTCCCCGTGGCTTAGGCCCTTTAATCCCCAAGCCTGGCCTGTCAGGCAGGTACTATTAAGCACTCTCTTTTACCAAATGTGGAAACTGAGGCAGGCAGCAGACAAGTCTCCCAGCTGGTATGTAGGGAAGTTACGATTCAAACCCCCAGGCCCCAGGAGCTCCCCTTGGAACTAGAGCCTTATGAAGCAGTAGCCCCAAGCTAGGTGTCAGGCTCAGCCCCCTGCCCTGGGGTTGCTCACTGCCTAAGGGGAGAGGCAGATGTGTCTGTTCAAAAGACAGGGAAGAAGAAGAAGAAGGAGAAGTAGCAGTGACCTACAATACCAGATAAACGAAATGGGGTCAGCCCCACTGAACACACAGGAGATTTCTCGGCTTTCTCAAATTCAAACGTTCCGCAGTCACTTCCTTGCCTCGAGCTACTTCTACCCTGGGAAGCCGGGTCTAATTACACCGGTCTCTCCCTCCGCTCCTGCCAGGAAGAAAGAGGCGTTTGTGGCCGTGGAGTCACACGGCAACGCGTCTGGCATAGCTCGGGGAGGCGAACGAGCGCCGCCCCGGCTCCCACAGCTCATTTCTGCGGTCCTGGCCGGAGCGCCTCGAGCGTGGGTTCCCTTCCCCTCTAGGAAATTCGCCCCCGTGTGCAGCATCTGTGAGAACCCCATCATCCCTCGGGACGGGAAGGATGCCTTCAAAATCGAGTGCATGGGAAGGAACTTCCATGAAAACTGCTACAGGTGTGAGGTGAGTGGGGCGGTGAGGAGTTAGGATCGCGCTGCTGGGCGGGGAGGGGGGGGGGGGCCCGGGGGGGGGGGGATGCCGGGCCTGCGCTGGGCGCGGGGACTCGGGGACGAGTCAGGGTGGGGACTCAGCTCACGGGCTGGGCTCACGGCCCAGGAGCAGAGACAGATAAGAATGGAGATCATTACAAATAGAGTCTATTAATCGGAGCTCCGAGTTAATGATAAAAACCAAGCCCATCCTGCTTTCCTCAAGAAAGGGAATCTCATGAGAAGGCTGTCGATGAGGTCATTGATGAGATCATCAGGGCTCTCTCTCCGTCTCTCGGTTCTGCATGTTTTGTGTGTTTGCTTCATTTTCTCTTCCCGGGGGGCTAGCATCCTCTGTGAGGAGACGGATACAGGCATGGTCATCCTTCCAACTTAGAAACCCCATCAAGGGAACCGGTACCGTCTCAAGAAGGCCTCTGATTGGTCCAGCTTGGGCCACATGACCCAATCATTCTGGGCCAATCACTGGCCGGGGGGCCATGATTGACAACCCTTGGGGCCAATGAAGCAGGACCCTATGAGACCAAGAGGGGTTGCTACAAGCCTAGGAAAGAAGAAAGGGATGCTGCAGGGTGGAGGGAGGTTGACAGGGGGACACTGCTTAAAGCTGGTGCAGTAGCCCCAGCAGGAAATGCCCAGCACAGGGTCCCCCGCTCAGCAGCGTCCCACGCTTGCTTCAGAGCTCTGCTGTCACCGTCCTGAAATTCTTCCTCTTCGAACAACGGGCTCTACTTTGCACTTTGCCCTGGGCTCTGCTGGGGAGGCTCCGAGTCCTCCCCTGCCTCTTCCTCCGTCACCCCCATGTTGCTTCTGTGTCTTCTCTGGCGATGGTGACAAAGGTAGCCCCTTTTATGGGTGCCACCTAAGTGGGGTGTCCCAGAGGAAATCTCTTAGCCAGCCAGTGAGTAATTCCAAACATTTATTTTACTTTGCACTTATTTAAACAGATGTATGGAGCCAAGAGACTGTTTGCACACAAGTGACAAGGGGGCTTGGTAGAGAAGTTGATATATTGCTCCATATTATGTTGTGCGTTGGTTATGGTTCAAGGTCCAGCTGATAACACATCTTACAAGAACAATGATGTCATTCAAGTGCTGTTATCACCACCCTAGCCCTCATTAAGCCCAGTGGCGATTAGCTTTTCCCTGAGCCTGGCTGGTGAGCAAACAAACCCTCCCTGCCTGCCCCTGGTCGGCTTGGCGAAGGCGGCTGTGAGCGTCACCCAGGTTGCTGCTGTAAGTCAGGGCTCGGGCTCTAGCAGTTACATTTCAGAGGGGAAGGCTTGAACCACCGTGGCCCGGAACTGATTCGGGGTGCTGTTTCCCCCAAGCAGGGAAATGGGCTCCAAAGTGCCATCTCAGATGAGGAACCATGAAAAAACTGAGCCTGAGAAAAGTGACTCCAACCCTAGTCCGTCTGACCCGGGTCTAGCCAGCTTGGGGCCACCCCACAGCTCCCTCACAGACTGTGACTCGGTCGTAGTTGAGGTGTTTTCTCCCTTGATTCTAATTTAGGAGCGGTCACATGGGCCCCTTTGGGACCTGAGGTTTGGCACTTGTTATTCTCGGAATGCCAAACAAGTGGCCTTTAGGAATAGCGCGCATCCCGTCACCTTGCTTGACTTGAGGTGCAGTTGCAGGGAATAGACACACGAGGGCGCCCTTCTCCCCTGGCTGTGCTGGGTCAGGATGGCAGCCGGGACCCCAAAGTTGTCTCTGTGGGGACCAGCCCCTCTGGTCTGAGCCGTGCAACTTCCAGAGGATGCCAGCTGAGCCCTGAGCCAGGTTTCTGGACATTAATTGTTCCCATTGTCACCCTCCAGCGTGTGCCCAGGTGAGGCCCCATTGAGGTGTGGGCTGTGGCGGAATGGTAAAGTGGCCGAAGTTCGCCCCCAATCCCCGTCCTCCTTAGTCCGACATCCTTTGGTGATTTGAAAAATTGGAGGTTTGTGCCAGTGTTGAAGCTGTACAGACAGAGGAGCAAGAAAAAGACGCCTGAACTCAGGCTGGAGACCTGTCCTGTCCCAGTCCAGGACCAGCTCTACAGCCTGGGGCAAGCCTGTCTTTCTCCAGACCTCAGTTTCCCCAGCTGTGAAATGAAGGGACTGGACTAGATCCCGTTATTCACCCAGCAGGTGGTTATCGTAGGCTTGTGGTGTACCGGTCTCTGGTCTAGGTGGGACCTAGCAGGAAATGGGGTTACTGCCTCGCAGAGCTTACGTTCTCAAAGGGCTGCTGCTGGGTGGTCGCTAAGGCCCTTCTAGCTCTTTCCATGATCCCTCAGTGTCCATGATTCTCCGAGTGTCCTCAGTTCTCCCCTCAGCTGACTCCTCCCTCATCACTCACACCTCCGAGTGGATGAAAGCCCCCATATGCCTCCTCTTCCCTGACCGAGACCTGGCCCAGCTGTGTTGGGAGAATGGAAATGAGGGGCCATGCTCCCGACCCTTCGGGAGCGCATTCATTCCGTTAATTTCATCAGCAAATGCTGGGGGAGTCCCCACCCCGTGTGGGTTCTGTGCTGCCGTGCTCGGGCCTGGGGTCCATCCACTCGTGCCTTGTTTCCCGCAGGACTGCAGGATCCTCCTGTCTGTGGAGCCCACGGACCAAGGCTGCTACCCACTGAACAACCGCCTCTTCTGTAAGCCGTGCCACGTGAAGCGGAGCGCCGCAGGGTGCTGCTGAGGGCACCCACTGGGCCTGGGGACTCGAGGAGGGGTGGGGGTGGGGGGACCTTTCCTGACTCAGTTTGCCTTTCTGACCCACTCTTGCACACTTTCCTTCTGAGCCGGGACAGGGACCAGCCTGCACTCCGCCCACCACGTCTGGGACACAGGGGCTGAGCCGCCCCGGTCCCCTCCCGGCTCAGAGGTGGGCGGCTGGCAGACCGTGCTCCTCAGACTTTCCACTCCTCCTTCTAGCCTCTGGGCTCCCATCTCCAAGGCTCTAGCCCCTCTCGAGCGCTGGCCTTGAGCCCCATTTCCAGGGGTGAGTTGGAGTGAGTTCTCTAGATGACACCCCATGTCCCTAGCAATGACACTTTAGCTGTCCCATAGGGGATTACTAAGACCAGCCCTGGCTTGCAGGACTGAGCTGTTTGGGGAAACCTCTAGGATCCCTTAAAAAGCCCTTTTCTAAAAATTTGAGATTTAAATGGTGAGAAACATTCTTTGGATTTGGGACGAGGTGGGGATCTTGATAGGAAATGTCTCATAAACGTACAAGACTGAGGCCTAGTGGCGGCAACCTTGGACTTCTCACCTGGAGGACATGTTGAGCCGACATGGGGACCAGACCCAGGTATGAACCTGAACAACAGGGGCAGGAGGAGAGGGTGATATATGCTGATACACCAGGCACTCAGCCCCCCTCTGCCCTGCCTTCCGGCGCTCCTCCCGGCGCTCCTCCCGGCACTCCTCCCGGCGCTCCTCCCAGCGCCACAGTGATTCAGCATTGACTAAGTGCCATTGTATGTTGGGGAACAGGGCCCAGGAGCTCTGAGTGTTCCTCCTACAGCCTTGACTGGGGCTGTGCACACAGACCCCACACGTGGGCACACTCTTCCAGGACAGTGCTGGGGTGACCCTTCAGCCTCCCTGTTTATCCCCCCAACCCAGGCTACCCTGTGTCCACTGCTTCCTCAAGGCCATACCTAGAAGATTCTTCTTCCCTTTTAAGGAAAATCACTTTTGTTGCTTTGTAACTCCTAAGACATCTTGTAGGGCATAAACAAATTAAACAAAATGTACTTTCCTCCCTGGGGTGGTCTGGATGCACCACGCACTGCTGTGGGGATGCCCTGGGCTCTGAGGACCCGGAGGGTCTCCCTGTAGAGCCCCTTAGGGGCCTCAGAGCAGAGCCCAGCTTCCGGCTCGAAGCTTGGAGAGTGAGTCCCAAACTCCGGGCATTCACGTACCACCTCCACAATTCTTGTCGTAACCGAGGACCTCCTGTTCTCTTCTTCCTGAATATTCTCTTTGACTCAACATATTTTTTATTTTACTTCTTTCGAACTTTAGTCTTATGCTAAACAATATATCCTACAGTCACATCTTATGTGCTAGTTATGTTTCTTCCTATTACACATGAAAATAAATGCATACCTATTAGAAGTCCGTCTGTGTTCCAACTAAGATCTCACCTAGGGAAACACTGGCCTTTGGCAGTAGCTGGAAAAATGTTGCTTGAGTGTCTGCTCACTGTGGTACAAGTGTCTAGGCGGCGCCTACACCTCCTTCCCCCAAACTGGGGCTCCGCTCAGCAGATGGAGGAACTCATGTCCAGTGATGCAGCCGACCCCCAGGCATGCTGGCGCGCCGTTCCTGGACACAGGCCACCAGCAGCAAGGGTGGCTGTGGGGTGCCCAGAGCGGAGCCTCTGCTGTGGGAGGCCCTCTGGGGCCAGCAGATCCTTCCGCAGAGTCAACACCTGCCCTCGGGGTGGGCTGTCTGCACATGAACAGGTCACCCTCCACGCTCACGCAGACAGCCGGGAGAGAAGGGTGCGTGGAGGAAGGAGCGCTGGCCTTGGGGGTGCTCAGACCTGGCTCTTGTCCACTCTTAGCAGTGTGGACAAGTGATCAGTCCTGAGCCTTGATTTTCCTCATTTGTAAAATGGGAACAATGCTGACCTCTATCACAGAGGGTTGCTGTGGCCGAACAAAAGAAATACCTGGCTGGTGAGGGTTCTCTCCCAGGGCTGGCTGGCAGCTCTTAGTGTTCCTCGCTGGTCCTGTGATGCCCGTCAGAGACCGCTGGGGACATGCCCGCAGTGACAGCTGGGTTTCCGTGCCTGCTGCAGCACAAGAGGCCGCATGGCGCAGAACCGTGGGGCATCTCAGTACTCGGGCGTTAGGAGAGACTCCCAGGACTCCAGGATTCCAGCTGGTATTGAGGGATTTGGGGAAGTATTTAGGGAGGTGAGGGTTTGCCCCCTGTGTGCTGTCAGGAAGCAGGGATGACAGACTGAGGGGCACGACGCATTTCTATCCAGGAGGTGGCACGACAGCAGGGATTGGTAGTCAGGCGACAGTGGCTCACGGTGGAGGATGCTGGCCATTTTTGCCGTTGGCCCAGAGCCACTCAGCCCGGCCGGCTCCCGGCTGCCAGGGGCCACTTTGCTCTCTTAGTCACCACATTCGGTTTGGTTTGGTTTTTCCTATCATGGATACATAACCTTGCGCTGGGATTCCTCGTGTTCCAGCCTATTTCTGGTTGGTTGTGTTTGGAGGGATGGTATCTGTATGAAATTCTGGAGATGCTTTTGTCTTCCAGGCTGCATGTTTCGAAATCACTCCATAAGGGGCACTTCTGGGGAGCCTTCTGCAATGTGAAATGAGCCAGTCACAAAAAGACAAATACTGTAGGATTGCACTTCTGTGAGGTATTTGGCATAGCCCCATTCACAGGGCAGAAAGTAGAAGGGTGGTTGGTTAGGGGCTGGAGGGAGGGGGGATGGGGAGTTGTTTGACGAGTACAGACTTTCAGTTTGCAAGGCAATATGTTCTGGAAATGACTGGAGGAGGTGGTTGAACAACAGTGTGACGGTGGTTTAAAAAAAAGCCACTGAACTGGACACACGTTCAAATGGTTAGGATTCGCTTACTGTTACGTATATTTTACCATTAAATATATATGTAAGTATATTTAATGCTCAGAGAGGGGGAGAGGGGCTGATAAAGTGATAAAAGGTTATAGGACTCCTGAGAGATCATCCTCCCGATGGGGGTGCCCAGGAAGGCTGGCCATAGCTTTCTGCAAACCCAGAGGGATGCCACTCCGCCACGGGGACTTCCTGAAAGCAGGTGCTGTGCCCAGCCACTAGAGGGCAGCATGGGCTAGCGAACTGGGGCACCGAGGTTCTCAGGCCCCTAACGGGGTCCTCAGCCTCTCCAGACGCAAGATGGGAATAATCCCTGCCTGTCCCGCTCGGTTTCAGCTCAGGTCGTGATCTCATGGGTCTTAGAATCGAGCCCCTCATTGGGCTCCGTGCTCAGCCAGGAGTCGGCTTGAAGATTCTCTCCCTCTGCGCCTCCCAGCACTCACGTGTGTGCGGACATTCGCTCTCTCTCTCTCTCTCTCCCTCAAATTGATAAATACATCTTTTAAAAAATAGAATAAAATACAGTTCTCAGGGGTACCTGGCTGGCTCAGTCAGTAGAGCATGCAACCTTTTTTTTTTTTTTAAGATTTTATTTATTTGCCAGAGAGAGAGCGCACAAGCGGGGGGAGGGGGGCAGCAGGCAGAGGGAGAGGGAGAAGCAGAGGCCCCTGAGCATGCAACTCTTGATCTCAACGTCTTGAGTTCGAGCCCCATTTTGGGTGTGGAGCCTACTTAAGATAATAATAACAATAATAATAATTTAAAAGATAGTTCTCATAAGGTGAATGGCTACTCATTGAAGAAAAATAACAATCTATGAAGTAGGTACTATTAATAATATCTCAGTTCAAAGACAAGGAAGCAGCATATCAGAGAGATGGTGTAACTGCCCAGGGCTGCACAGCAGAGTCAGTACTAAACCAGGTCCAGTGTAAACTACAGGCCAATGCTACAGACCCACATCACAAACACCTGCTGTCTAGAATGTTCCAGAATCCATTATGTAACACAGATGCCAAAATCCAGCTGAAAACTGTATGTCAACTATACTTAAAAAAAAAAAAAAAGCTGAAAAAAAAAACCCATAAACGTCTTGGGCCCCTCATCTCTTAGGCTGCAGGCCTCTCGCTCGCAAGTGAGAAGTAATGTCCCCAACTCATTCAGAAAGGACCTTGCATTCATAGTGTGTGAATCATACTCATCTCATGAGTGATCATCAGATTAGAGACCACGGAGTGTACCCTGTTCACGGCCTTCCTTCTGCAGAAAAAAACATGCGCTTCAGTGGAAAACTATGTCTGCACCCAGCACACCCTTCCGGGGTATCAGATTCTAGCCTTTCTTTCTTTTTTTTTTTTTTTAATTTGAAGGAGGCTCCACGCTCAATGTGGGGCTTGAACTCACAACCCCTGAGAGTGGCATGCTCTCCCAGTGGAGCCAGCCAGGCGCCCCCAGCCTTTCATTATTCTTTTACAACTGTAAATTGTAGGCAACTGACCAATTCTGTCTTGTCTGGTAGAGAGGCCCCTTCACCCCCTTGTGGAAAACCGGTTTTGCCTCCATGGGCACATTTATTTCTATATTCCTGGCCTATAAATGTGACTGTTCTGTTGTCTCTTTGAGCCAGTTACTACATCTGACCCCTGTTCATTTTGTATCAGCATAGGAATCACGATTTTACCGTTTTTAGAAAATTATCTGTAGCACTTCCTTCGTCGGGTGTTTCCAGATGGCATGTTTGGCTGGGGGGCTGGGGGGGGCTGGCGGGGCACCTCTATTCAGCGTCTTCAGACACAGCAGACAGTTGGCCCCCCACCCAGGAGCAGTCTCCGGTGTCCGAGTGAGTCCGGGAGGGGGGCTTTGCTCGGGTGGATGGGACAAGGTCTTAGCAAGACCTGCACTCTCTCTCTCTTGCTAAGCCTCTAACCAGCTACTTGACCTTGAGACCCAACCTCTTTAGACCAGAGGGTAAGGAAGGACAGAGTTGAAGCTGACTTCTTTCCTGAGTGCTTACTTGGGGTGAGGCTGGAGAGGTTGGGATGATTGATTATCCCTGACAGGAAGCCGGAGTTCTGCAGGGTCATGTAGCCTGCCTGGGGGCTGCACCTAGACAGAGGTGGACTTGAACCAGAACCAGGCCTGCCTGGCTGGGAGCCCCAGGCTGTGACCTGCCTGCCCCTCACCCTCCGGGGCCAGAGGTCTTCGAGAATGACCAGCTGCCTGGGCACGGTCCCACAGCGTCCTCCCAACACCTCTGCAGTCCCCATCTTACAGGCGAGGAAGCGGAGACCCAGGGGGGGGCCATGACCTTGCCAAGGACACACAGCAGTGGCCACAGGGGGACTGCACCCTAGGATTTCTGTCCATCTTGAGGGCGGAGTCAAAGCAAGGTCTGGAAGGCCTGACTTCTTCCCCAGTAAAGGCGTCCAGAGGGTGAGTGGCAGGAGCTCGGCTAAACATAATCCTTAACAAAGAACCTGGAGTCTTGAGGAGATCTGGGCCCCTTCATAATGATGGTGCTGACAGTCATAATAACAACAGCTCCCATCTCGTGGGCAGGAAGACGCCTGCAGACGTGATCTCATTCTGTCTTCACTCCTGCCTCCAAGTAACTACCCATCCTCCAGACAAGGGGCCTATGGTTGGCTACACGGCGGCGGCTTCTGGCTCTAAATCCCTGCCTGCCACTCACCTCCCCCAGTCTCTTCTCTCTTCTATTTTTTTTTTTTTAATAATACTGTGTTGTAGATTTGGTTTTTTTGCTTGTTTATTTATTTGAGAGAGAGAGCACGGGAGGAGGGGAGGAGCAGAGGGAGAAAGACAAGCAGACTCCATGCTGAGCACGGAGCCCCATGCTGGGCTCGATCCCACCACGCTGAGATCATGACCTGAGCCAAAATCAAGAGTCGGACGATTAACCGACTGAGCCACCCAGGGGTGCCCCCATCTCATCTTTCATCTGTTGGATGGAGATAACTCTACCTTCATCATCACATTTAAGGGAATTAAATAGCACGTGACTACATACAGTGGGGTTCCCAGGATGGGATGCCAGGATGGAAACAGGACATTAGTGGAAACACTGGTGAAATGGAATGGAGTCTGGAGTTCAGTGAATAGCCTCTTCCCGGTGCCTTTAGCAAACGTGCCGTGGTTTTTGTAAGATGTTAACAAAAGGGAACCTGGTGAAGGGTGTAAGGAAATTCTGTATGATCTTAGCAGCATTTCTGTATATCTGACACTGTTCCCAGATTAAAAGTTTCTTCTGAGAAAAAGTAAGCGAACAAAGGGGGGAAAGCCTGTGAGTTCCGGGGGGAGGCAGGGGGACACTGCCTATCACGGATAAAATGGACAGGAAAGGCCGTCAGATACTCTGCGATCGGGCATGTGCTAAGCTGGGCGAGGGCGTTCACTGATGGAGGACAGGGCAGAGAAGGGGAGGTGGGGGGCGCAACCCGGTTTATGTGGATTCCCAGTTGTTCTCAGGACTGGAGCATACCCTGCCCTCCCCCACAGGTGGCCCCAGATGGCTAGGACCGGGCAGGCAGTGTAAACAAGTGTGTTGGAGCTGGCATTCTCTAACGCGGGTGGCCTCTGGAGCCTGAGTGCTAAGGGTAGAGTGGGGAGAGTGCTGGGGCTCCCCTTCGCCCCAACAACTGGGAGACAGATGTCAAAGAGAGGGTGGGGGGTGAGGGGGTCCCAGAAAATCAGGGTGACCTTTAGCCAGCGTGGGTGCAAATGTTGTCCTTTCTGTGAACAAAGCAAGGGTTCCTCAAGAAAACACAAAACAACCAAGGACTGTTGAGCTGGTCCTTTAAAGCAAGTGGGTGTCACGGGTCCATGGGGGAGAGAAGCCGAGGGGTACTAGCCCGAAAGGCCTGATCAGAAAGAAGGCCGGGGAGGGTTGAGAAAACACTGGGGCCTGTGAGTCATGGGCCAGGCCGCCTGGGGCTGTACCAAGGCCAGAACCCAGCTGGAACCTCCCTTGAAAATCTGCACCCCCTCTGACCGGCACCCCCTTCTCGGCAGGGCCGCGCTCCGGGGCGGCCTCACACAGGCCCCAGGCAGAGGAGGCAAACCATGGCTCCACCTGCCTGGAGCCTCCACTTCATTCATTAGTTCATTCATTCATTCACAAAATCCCAAAGGCTGAGTAGGCATTAGCCAGCCCAGGTGCGGGGCCGAGAGCCTTCCGGGGCTTGCTCTCTTCGCTAGGCGCAGCTGAATGTTGCCGGGGGTATGGGAAAAGGGAGAAGGAGGTCCCCAGTGGCAGGACCAAATCAGCAAGGGCCTCTTGGGCTGGTGGAAACGGTGGGACTTTTTCCCTGAGGACGGAGGAAGCCTGAGCCTCGGCAGAATTCCGGAGAATTCCAGAGCCAAGGGACGGGTAGGACACGGAGTCGAGCTTCCCATTCTCAAAGAAGTGGAGACTGGAGCCCGAGAGGCTGTGAGACCTGCCAGGCCCACACAGCTGGTTAGCGGCAGAGCCCCAGGTGTCCCGACTTCTAGAGCAGGCTTTTCCCGCCACAGCTCCCCCTGCCTCTGTTGCCTGCAAAGACCTCCCTTCAGACCCGGGCAGGCACCTGCAAACATCTCAACACCTCCACACCTGGGTAGAGGACGAAGAGTGCTGGCGGACTGGGGTCAGCGTTTCGAATGGGCTGACCCAGACCCAGAGAGAAGCTCCCCTGGGTGGGAGGCAAGCAGGCTTCCGGCAAGGGTGAGAATCGACTTGCCCCAGATGGGTGAAGTGAGTCACTGGGGAGCCATGTTCACACTTCCTCCTCCCTCTGGGCTTCGATCCAGCTCCCTGGAGGGAGGCGCAGCCCAGATTCCTGGGGCAGCCATCCTCCTCTCTCCAGACTGGGGTGCTGGCTGTCTGCACCCCCAACTCCTCCACACACCCTTTCTGAGGCCCTGGTAAGTTTCCATCTTGGCCCCGTGGTGTGACTCAGGCTTGACACATCACGTGGGACGTTGCTGCTGGCAGGAAGTTGTGACCTTCTCTCTCCTCCTGCTGAGCTTGGCCATGCGTTTCCCTGCCCCCCTCCTCTCTCCGGAAGGATGATGGGACATGGCAAAGGACCCGTGGCTGCCCACCTCAGAGACTGGGTCACCAGGGACCCCTAGACTGCAGACCAGAGACAGTAAGCCCAGGGGCCGTCCCCGACTGAGTGCCTTGCCACCTGCCAGGTGCTCATGCAGCCAACAGCCCTGGGAGGCAGACCCATCACTGTCCCCATTTTACGAGAGGCTGTGCAACAGTCATGGGGAGTGAATGACCTGGTGTCCGGCGGCACAAAGGGCCCACTGGGGACTCATGTCATGAGTCTAAAGCCAGACCGCTTTCTCAGGCCACATGCAGCTGCCCGGGTGGAGGTCCAGAGTAGGCAGAGAGTTGGTTTGACCCGTGCTGGGGTTTTGTCAGGTGAAGCTGGCGTGAGGATGGGGAGGTTTGTGGAGGTGGCTGGCGACGGGGGAGGGCGCAGGGGGTAGGGGCAGGGAGCAGGGCTGGGCTCCCTGGATGGCCAGAGCTGGGGTCCCAGAGGACAAGGGAGGAGGTGAAGGTCTGAGGTCAGTGGTAGAAACTATGCAGCCTTGTAGGGACTGGTCATGGGGCTCTGGAAATTGGGGTGGCCATTGCTCTTAGGATGAGGTTGGCTTCATGTCGAGTCCTCAGCCCACAGGCTGCTCAGAACAGGTCCTCTGTGAGTCCTGATGGCACGAATGAGTGAGCCACTTGGGGCAGAGTGACTTAAAGGTTTACTTTCTTCCTTCTCCCTTTTTTTTTTTTTAAGAACAGCTTTATTGAGATATAATTCACATACCATAACATTCACCCTTTTAAAGGGTTTTTTTCACAAGTAGTTTTTGGTGAATTCACAGAATTGTAGAGCCATGACCACTGTCTAATTTCAGAACATCTTAATCACCCCAAATGGAAACCCAACACCCCCCCAAAAGGAAACCCTACACCCCGGAGCAGTCACTTCCCATTTCCCCCACCCACAGCCCCTGGCAACCACTAATCTACTTTCTGTTTCGTTGGGTTTGCCTAATCTGTACATTTCTATAAATGGAATCATACGTGGTCTTTCATGGCGGGCTTCTTGCACTCAGCGTGTTTTCAAGGCATATCCAAGCAGTAGTGTGTATCGGTACTTTGTCCTTTTGTGTTGTCAAATATTCCATTGTATGAATACACCATTTTGTTTCTCCATTCATCAGCGGCAGACACTTGGGTTATTTCCATTTTTGGCTATTCCAAATAGTACTGCTGTGGACATCCATGGACAGGTGTGACCTATGTTTTCCTTTCTCTTGGGTGGATACCTAAGAGCAGAGTTGTTGGGGCAATTTTTATGTCGTTTGAATTCTTTCCAATAAGCATATACTTCTTTTATAATAAACCGATATTTTAAAAATCATTTTTTCTAAAAAGATGAGCTGAATCCATAGAAAAAAAACAGTAGACCAAACTTTGAGATGGGGAAGGACTGGCTGAGAGCCAGGACTGGGGCCACCAGAAGGTGGGCATGTAACTGAGCAAATTATCACCCTTCTCGGGGCCTCACCGGGGACGTGGGGGTGGGCAGGACAGCAGCTGAACTGGAATGAAGACCTCTCCAGCCCTTCCCAGCCTGGACAGCTCAAGATCTTAAGGCAACCTAGGTTCCCACACCTGGTTTGAGAAACACATCAAGGAAATGATCTGGTCTTGTGAGTTCTCTCCCTGAAAGGATGAGTACCCTAAAATTGGTATTCTAGACAACAAGACCAGATTCAACCCAGAAGAATGTTTTAGGTCACTCTCTCTCCAATATCTAATTGAGAGGTGAACAAATAGTTAACTCCATCTGCCACTTAATTTTCCACTTTATTTTTATTTTTATTTTTTAAGATTTTATTTATTTATTTGAGAGAGAGAGACAGAGATAGCTACAGAGATCATGGTCGAGTGGGGAGGAGAGGGAGAAGCAGGCTCCTCTATGAGCAGGGAGCCCGATGCGGGGCTCAATCCCAGGACCCTCGGATCATGACCTGGGCGGAAGACAGACGCTTAACCGACTGAGACACCCAGGCGCCCCTCAATCTTCCACTTTAAACCAATGCTTCTCAAACTAAAATGTGTCTACAAAATCCAGGGGATCTTGTTAAGATGCAAATGTTGAACCAATGGGTCCAAAGCACGACCTCAGTTCTGTCCTAATAAGCTCCCAGGTGAAGTCAGCACAGCTGGTCCCAGAATCACAATTTAAATACCAAGGCGCTACCCCTCCTACGCATGAGAAGGAAATGGCACTTCACAAATTTTACCATTTGCTCATTAGGAAACTCAGTCCCTATTGAATGTATATATATATTTTTTTAATTTGAGAGAGAGACAGAGAGAGCAGAAGCAGGGGGTGGGCAGAGGGAGAGGGAGAGGGACAAGCAGACTCCCCGCTGAGCACCAGGGGCAATTGATACCAGGACCCTGAGATCATAACCTGAGCCCAAGTCAGAAGCTTAACCGACTGAGCCACCCAGGCACCCCCCCCCCCATTGAATGTGTTTTAATGGATCTCTGATAGCTGTTTGATGAGTCAATGGATGTAAGAACAAAATGCTTATGCCTATTCCAGGAAGAACGTGGGGAATACTGATGTCACGTAATCCTTGGGATAACCCTGTGAGATTAGAGGCCTGTCCCCGTTTTGCACATGGGGAGGTAGAGAGAGGGCAGGCAGATGGCCGAGTTGTGCTTTGTTCTCTAGTCTGACTCCAAACCCAGTGCTGGTTCCCCTGCACCGTAGCTCCGCTCTTCCCTCTGTCTCCCACCGGAGCCCCCTTTCAGCCATGGGCTAAGTGACAGTTGCCAGCCCTAGAGAGAAAAAGATCTGCTCCTCTAGATGTGCAAATGTATGTCACAAAGATGTCCTTTGCAGCATTGTTTATAACAGAAAGGCGGGAAACTTGCCACTGCACACTGTAGAGTTGCTAAAAGGTGACATAAAACCATACAATACCTTCCTGTTAGCTTTTCTCACCTGCCATTTCTTTCTTGGGTTTCATCCCTCCTTGTCATGTATTTGTTTCTTCTCTATGTCTGTCCCTCCACTAGAATGTAAATTCGTTGAGGGCAAGGACGTTGCTGGGTCCCTAACTTCTGGGCACACAGATTGAGTCCCACATCGGGCTCCCTGCTCAGCAGGGAGTCTGCTTCTGCCTCTGACCCTCACCCCACTTGTGCTCTCTCTCTCTTCAAATAAATAAAAAAAATCTTTAAAAAAATAAAAATAAAAAAGTTTTTTATGATAAATATATATATCTTTAATTGATATATTTGTGAAAATTCATCAAGCTGTATACCTGTTATTTGTCTACTTTTCTATAAATGTCTATCTGTATGTATGAACATCAATGAAAAGTTAACCAAAAAAGCACAGGTGCTCAGGCAGTCCCATTTTAAGACCAAGGTCGGAGGGACCCCTGCCCTGGGTTCTGCTTTAGAAGACCCTGCTCAGTAACGAGTCCACACAGCCAGAGGACTGTGCCCCTTCCACTCCCCCTGCAAAGCATAGCCTCATTCCTTCACCTTGCTCCAGGTACCCAAATTGTTGTTTTGTTTTAAGATTTTATTAATTTTTTTGAGACAAAGAGAGCCTGATATTCGGTGGATCCTAGGACCCTGAGATCATAACCTGAGCCAAAGGCCGACTGAGCTTAACCAACTAAGCCACCCAGGCGCCCATCCAGGTACCCAAATTGTTATGATGGTGTATTTGTCAAGATCGGAACATAGAAAAATATTTTATTTAACAGTTTGTTAGCTTGATTGGTAGTTGTTAAGTATTTTAGACCTAGTTATATGAATCTCTACTGGTGCTCTTTTTTTTTGTTTTGTTTTAAGTAAACTCAACTCTACCCCCAACATGGGGCTCAAATTCATGACTCCAAGATCAAGAGTCATATGTTCTACCAAATGAGCCAGCCAGGCGCCCCCACCCCCACTGGTACTCTTGTTCTAGGCCCTGCAAATGTTAGGGGTACTGTACATGGGGCCTACTCCCAGAGGGGATGGGGTACTAGGATTTTTAAAAAGTTCCTGAGCTGGGGTTCCTGGGTGGCTCAGTCAGTTAAGTGCCTGCATCAGGCTCCCTGCTCAGTGGGGAGCCTGCTTCTCCCTCTCCCTCTGCAGCTGCCCCTTCTTATGTTCTCTCTCTCTCATAAATAAATAAAATCTTTAAAAAATAAAAAATAAAAAAAAATAAAAGCTCCTCAGCTGATTCTCATGTATAGCCAGAGTTGAGATTCTCTGTTTTAAGATAGCTTTTGATTAGTTTTGATGGAGCTAATGTATCCCTTCCTTTATGGTCTGTGTTTTGTTATTTGTTTGTTTGGTTTTTTTTTAATCTTAAGAAACCCTTTTGGGGTGCCAGGGTGGTTCAGTCGGTTAGGCGTCTGCCTTCAGCTCAGGTCATGATCCTGGGGTCCTGCTCAGCAGGGAGTCTGCTTCTCCCTCTGCCCCTTCCCCTGCATGTGCTCTCTCACTCGTGATCTCTCTCTCTCATAAATAAATAAAATATATTTTTTTTAGATTTTATTTATTTATTTGATAGAGAGCAGGAGAGCACAGGCAGGGGGAGAGGCAGAGGGAGAGGGAGAAGCAGGCTTCCCGCTGAGCAGGGAGCCTGATGTGGGGCTCGATCCCAGCACCTTGGGATCATGACCTGAGCCGAAGACAGATGCTTAACCAACTGAGCCACCCAGGTGCCCCATAAATAAATAAAGTCTTAAAAAAAAAAAAAAAAAGAAAGAGGGCGCCTGGGTGGCTCAGATGGTTAAGCGTCTGCCTTCGGCTCAGGTCATGATCCCAGCGTCCTGGGATCGAGTCCCGCATCGGGCTCCCTGCTCCTTGGGAGCCTGCTTCTCCCTCTGCCTCTCTCTCTCTCTGTCTCTCAAGAATAAATAAAAAAATTTTTTAAAAAAAAAAAAAAAAAAGAAAGAAACCCTCTTTACCCTGAGCTCATAACAATCATCCCATATTTTTTTTTTAAAGATTTTATTTGTTTGACAGAGAGAGACACAGAGAGAGAAGGAACACAAGCAGGGGGAGTGGGAGAGGGAGAAGCAGGCTTCCTGCCGAGCAGGGAGCCCAATGTGGGGCTCGATCCCAGGACCCTGGGATCATGACCTGAGCCGAAGGCAGACGCTTAACGACTGAGCCACCCAGGCGCCCCCAATTATCCCATATATTTCTGAAAGTTTTAAGGTTTTGCTTTCATACTTAATATCTGGATTGATTTTTGTATGCGTGTAGTGAGATAAGCTCCATTGCATTTCTTTCCAAACAGGCTGCAGATGATCCCTCGCCAGTCCCTCCTTGCCGGTTGGCGCTGCCACCCATATCATGCTGTGGGTCTGCTCTGGGCCTCTTTCCTGATCTGTCCAGTAGGCTTCCTTTTCTGTAGTTAATATTTATGACTCATGTGATTTGTCTCATTTTTCCATGAAAAAAAAACCAAACAAACCTTACTACTCTTAGGAAAGACTCTGAAACTCATTCACCCAGATCCGTGATTGCTAATGGTGTTAAAAATGACACCACTCCCAACATGTCTCTGAATTTAACAGGGATTACACTTCAAGCCAAAGGTGAGAAGCTCCAGCAAGTGACATTTCAGCTGAGCTAGCCATTGAGTGGGGTGTGATGGGGGAGGAGGCCAGCAGCAAGGTCCAGGGGCCCCCCCGAAATCATGACACCCAGGAAGCAGCCCCTGCTGGACACATAGGCCGACCCTAGCACACAGGTAAACACTTCACAGAATTGGGGCAGTGGGAATTTGAAGAATTTGTTCACTTCTCAAGTGGACAGAGGGGGAGATTGGAGAGAGGAGGACTAGAGAAGTATTTGGCTGGCCCCTGCCATTTATTTGGGATTTCTGGCATCGGATAAATCTGCATCCATACCTAGGCGTTGAACCTGATCCTTTCTCCAGGGCCAAATGCAGCCTTTGCAACACAGAGTGAACTCTATTTAGAGCGTCGGGTTTTTTTCAGATGAATGACAGTCTACCTTAGTGAAAACAAAGCACTAGATTTTTGGACCGTGAAGACCAGGGTTTGAGCACCAGCTCTGCCCGCTCAGGACTGAATTTAGGTCTCCGTTTCCTCCTTTATAAAGTTAGGGTATGGGGCACCTGGGTGGCTCAGTCGGTAAGCGTCTGCCTTCAGCGTAGGTCCTGATCCCAGGGTCAGCGGGGAGCCTGCTTTCCCCTCTCCCTCTGATGTTTCCCCTGCTTGTGCTTTCTCTCTCTGTCAAATAAATTTTTAAAAAATCTTAAAAAAAAATAAAGTTAGGGTAATGCTGCCTCCATCAAAAAGTTCTAAAGAGGGGCGCCTGGCTGGCCCAGTTTGAAGAGCGTGTGACTCTTGATCTCAGGGTCGTGAATTTGAGTCCCACGTTGGGTGTAGAGATTACTTAAATAAATAAAACTTTTAATACTTAAAAAAAAGTTCTAATGAGCCGAAGTCTTGGAAAAGGCTTTGTAAGCTGCACAGCTCCTGCCAAGTGTTAGCTGTATGGATAAGGTGCCCGTCTGGCCCCTAGTTGAAAGTCATCCGGAATGACTACGCTCAGAGCTTCTCCTAAGGGAGAAAAAAAAGAGGTATTTGAGTTGATGTTTTGTAATTCACTTACCCTAAATAACACTGGGCAAGAGCTGAATCACAGCACATGAATTATAGCCTGGACATAAGATTGTTGGAAACATTCCCCAACATTTTTAGCCAAAACTTTGTTCATTCCTCAATGTTCTCCCTCTTTTGTATCCCACACCCAGCCAAGGACTGACTCAGCCTCAACGGAGAAGTAGCTTGAATTCAACAACATTGTATTTAACATCTTTTTTTAAAAGAATATTTATTTATTTTAAGGAGGCTCCACACCCAACGTGGGGCTTGAACTCACAACCCTGAGGTCAAGAGTCACACACTCTGCCAACCAAACCATCCAGGTGCCCCATATTCAGCATCTTCCTATATTCCTACATTGAGCCAGACTTCAGGTCAGGAAGGCCTCGGCACTAGAGGTCCTCAAGAGACCAAAGCAGAAGTTGTCAGAGATGTCGTAAGTGATTCAGACATTAGCCAGAGGATATACTAAGGGATAAACAGCAAGATTGCTTCCAGCTCTAAAGTTGGACATGGAAGAGCTCCCGCCCTCTAGAAGCGGACAGTCTAGTTAGGGAGATAAGGCACGAACCACGTGAGTATGTGTAGAAAAAAGGCCAAAATGAGTGACAATGAAGAAAGTGCTCTAAGACCTTAGAGACAAGTGGGGACTGGAGAGGGATGCATTCCGGGAGGTGAATGTTGACTCACAGGCGTAGGACTGGGAAGGGAGAAAAGGAGGAGAAAAAACAGGTGTGGGAAGAGGCAACCAACCATATTAGCCAAGGCTGGAATCCAATCCAACAACCACTTACTGAGCATAAATAAGAATTTCAGTCCTGAAGAAATCTTGAAATACCTCTTGGTGTCAGTCCCATGACTACTTCTTCAAGCTGAAAATGGTTGGTTCTGTGGCAACGGGGTAGGTGGTTCTCTGCTTCAGGGCAGCGATCCACTGGAATAAGGTGGAAACCTGATCCAAGGATGGTGCATTAGCATCATGACGAGAGTGGGCTTCTGGACTCATTCTTCCATTTGTTCCTCCAGCCCCCTCAACCCTTTTGCAATCCATTACCCACATAATATCCACTTCCATTTTGGGGTACCTGGCAAGCTTAGTAGGTAGAGCATGAGACGCCTGATCACTGGGTGGAGAGTTCGAGCCCTACACAAACTGGGGTAGAGTTTACTTAAAAAAGAAAAGGGGCACCTGGGTGGCTCAGTCAGTTAAACGTCTGTCTTCTGCCCGGGTCATGATCTCGGGGTCCTGGGATTGAGCCCCACATCGGGCTCCCTGCTCAGCGGGGAGTCTGCTTCTCCCTCTGCCTCTGTTCTTCCTCTCCCCGCTCATTCTGTCTCTCAAATAAATAAATAAGATCTTTAAAACAAAAAAAATTGCAGGTTGAAATAAGTATAAGGAAGAAAGATAAAGCAAGGGAAAGGTGTTCTTGATGGTCACAAAGGGCTTAAGGAAGTGCTGTCTGAGATCTGATGATGTGGAGGAGGCTTCCATGTGCAGATCTCGAGGCAAAGCAGAAGAGGCAGAGGGAGGGGCGCCTGGGTGGCTCAGTCGGTTAAGCGTCCGCCTTAAGCTCAGGTCATGATCCCAGGGTCCTGGAATCGAGCCCCGCATCGGGCTCCCTGCTTGGCAGAAAGCCTGCTTTTCCCTCTCCCACTCCCCTTGCTTATGTTCCCTCTCTCTCTGTGTCTCTCTCTGTCAAAAAAATAAATAAAATCTTAAAAAAAAAAAAAAAAAAGAAGAGGCAGAGGAAACAGCGGAGATAAAGCTGGGAACTAGGAATAAGCATCGTGTATCTGAATGACCATTGCAAGGAAAGGTGGCTATTTTTTTTTACTGGGTGAAGCATGTGGGTTTTTAACCCAGTAAGGCACTCCCTTGGAGCTATAGTCAGCTTAATAAATCAGCCTACGTGACTTGGGACAACTCAAGTTGGAAGGTTTGGACCAGCTGTCACTGAAGGAAGGGAGGGTCCTTGGTAACTGCCAATCGGCATACACAGATTTTAGGGCAGCAACACTGCAGCCTAAAGGAAGGAGTACAGCTTGCTAGTCAGTGGGAGGTGACTAATCCAACCGGGCAAATTCTCCGTACATTCTGGACATTGTTGAGGCCTTGTAGAACTCACGGGCACTCGCACACATTTTCAGATCTGTGAGTTACGCAGGTGGGGTCTTCAGCCTCATATTGTAGACGAGGAAGCTGAAGGAGAATGACCTGCCTGTGACACAGTAAGCTACAAGCTAGGCTGAGACCCAGTTTTCCTGACCCCCGATGGAGCGCTCATTCCTTACAGAAGACTGCCACTTGGTCCCCGAGATGCTGGGGTCAGAATTCTGAAAAGCTGATGAGTGGGAAAAAGCCCGCTCCTTCCTTCTCTCAGCCCACCTTTGCATCTTTAATTATAAATATGCCACTTTCCATTTCCAGACACAATTTCTGGGGCCTCTATTCCTCTCCAAATCCATGTTCAACTTTCTCTCACACCCTCATTAATATTTACTGATGATAACGTTAAATGTAGCATTTCGAATGTGATGGGGCGCCTGGGTGGCCCAGTCAAGTAAGCATCTGCCTTTGGCTCAGGTCATGATCCTGGGGGTTCTGGGATCGAGCCCCAAGTTGGGCTCCTTGCTCAGCAGGGAGCCTGCTTCTCCCTCTGCCCCTCACACCACTCTCATGTTCTCTCTCACTCTCTCTCTCAAATAAATAAATAGATAAAATCTTTTAAAAAATAATAATAAACATTATTTCGAATGTGAGAATATTGCATTTGCATGAGGGCTAAATCTTAAATCAATGACACAAGTAATTTTGGGGAGCAGCAGAGTCCAATAGAAATATAATGTGAGCCATACATGTAATTTAAAATTCTCTAGTAGCCACATTCAAATCATAAAAAGGGACAAGGTTGGGGTGCCTGGGTGACTCAGTTGGCTAAGCATCTGACTCTTGATTTTGGCTCAGGTCATGACCTTAGGGTCGTGAGATCGAGCCCAGTGTCCGGCTCTGTGCTTAGCATGGAATCTGCTTGAGATTCTCTCTCTCCCTCTTCCTCTCCCTCTCCCTCTGTCCCTCCCCCACCCCAGAGCATGCATATGCTCTCTCTCTCTCTCAAAATAAATAAATCACTCTTTCTTTTAAAGGGGGACAGGGTTCATTTTAATATATTTAATTCAGTATATAAACATATTGTTTAAAACATAATCAATATAAAATATTAAAGAGATAGTTTAGATTCTTTTTATTGACTAAGTCTTCAAAACCTGGCGCACATTTTACACTTGTAGTACATTTTAGTCTGGATTGGCCACATTTCAAATGCGCAATGGCTACTGTACCAGATAGTGCAGCTCTCAGAGTCGAACCGCTAGTGTTCAGGGGCGCCTGGCTGGCTCAGTCGGTGGGGCATGCGACTCTTGACCTCAGGGTTGTAGGTTCGAGCCCCACATTGGGTGTAGAGATGACTTAAAGAAAAAAAAAGAGAGAGAGAGAATTGCTAGTGTCTGAGGCTGAACAGTGTGAAGTTGGCAGACATCCTTTTTCTTTTTTTTAGAGAGAGAGTGCTCAGTGTGGGCAGAGGGACAGAGAGAGAGAGAGAGAGAGAGAATTTTAAGCAGACTCTGTGCTGAGCACGGAGCCCAATGAGGGGCTTGATCTCATGACCCTGAGCCAAAAACAAGAGTCAGACGCTTAACCAACATGGTTAAGGGCAACGTGTCTTCTAATGTCCCTGCTGTCACACTAGAAGAGCCCGTACCCTCGAAGAAATAGAAATGAAAAGGAACTATAGTTAACTTGACTTTTAAAACTGTGGAAGATTAAACTAGAAGGGCTCTCTGAGATTCTCTGGTCCAGAAGTCGGCAAACTTCAACCCTGGACCAGATCGGGCTCACTGCCTGTTTTATTCGACAGCCTTGGGAACTAACAACGGTTTTTACATATTTAAATGGTTAAAAAATAACTGAAGAAAGAATAATGCTTCATGATATGAGAATATTACATCAAATTTGAAATTCAGTGTAATAATAACATTTTATTGGAACATCTTCACACTCATTTGCTTACATTTTGTCTGTGGCTACTTTTGAGCTACAATGAGATGATATGGCAGGTGAGTGGCCGCCACAGAGACGATATGGCCCATCAAGCCCAACATGGTATAGTCCGGCCTTTTACAGAAGAAATTGGCTGACCCCTGGACTAGACCAGCAGCTCCCGTTCTGTTGGTGGGGAATTGAGGCGCACAGAGAGAAAAGGACCAGGCTGAGATCACACAGTCTGCCAGTGGCCAAATGAGAACCCTTTGGGTTCCCTGTTAGGGCTCTTTTCAACTATCCTACCACCTCAAAGCGGTTAAGAAGCGTCCTGGTTTATCATGACAATGACCACTTGGTCCTTGGTCCTTTTGTATGTTTTCTCTCAGCGCCTTTCCACACACAGCGCCTTTCCACACTGATGTAGGCTTTAGAATGAGCCAGCTGCATCTGTAACCTCAAGAGGGCAGCCCTGGCTAAGGTGACTCCAAAGTGCAAGGTCTTATCCAAGAGAACCAAAATCCCAAATCCAATCAATATGTTGTCCTGTCCCCCTCATCCCCACCCAAAAGAAAGAAAATAGGTCAGAAGGGCCTGAATTGGTTTTGATGATGATCTGCATATATACGAGTAGAAATGTAAGACAGTTTCATCATATTTTAAACCAGTTGCCAGTTGCCAAAGATGAATTCGAGCACACAAAAAAAAATCCCCACATCTGGCTAGAACAGAAGGCACGGAAGCAAAATCAGTGGCAAAAGAAAGGTAGGCATTTCAGAGAGAAACACCCACACATTAAACACACACACACACACACTTTTCTGAGTATTGGGGGGACATAGAGAGGAAATTAGTTCTCCCACAGCCCTAGGGACAGTTTTAAGTAGGTGAGTGGAGCTGTGCTCATGACCCAGATTTGTCCTCGTTCTGAGTGGGCTGAAGAAGAGTTTCCATCTCTTCATTTGGGGAAGGCTAATCATAAAATGGGGCTAGTGGGGCTTGCAGCCTAGTATCAGGGAGGTATTTATGAAGCATAATTAATGTTTGCAGCGGGTTTGGGGGTCCTCCAGATTAAAAGGTGCCCTGTGCAAGGTGCAAGATGGACGGGTGTTACTTCGAGGGCAGATACGTTCTGTGGGTGTCACCACTGTTGTTGTTTACTAAGGACAAAAGTAGGTTAAGACTATGTGGCACAATCCTTCAACGTGACCCAGAATAGAGGAAACCTGTATAGGGAGACTATCACATCAAATGGTGTAGAGAAATTTCACGGAGAATGCACAAATCCCCAGAGGCAGAATGGTTGGCTTCATGACACCTAATCATGCTAGAAGAAATCTGGGGGGGCTAAGTGGAAAAACACATATGGCACTTCCGTCTTTACAAGGAAGGGGGTTGAGTTGCATTACTCAGCACACATATTTCCTCAGCCTGAGCTTGACTTCTGAGATCTTCTGAGAACTGAGTATTTTTTCAAGGTAATCCTAAAAGGCCTGGTGCTGGGTAACAGCAGGAAGTAGGTTGGAAGTCTAATTAAGCATCCCCGTATTACAACACTTAAAAACACTTAGGGGAATCCCAGTGAGTTCCTAATGTCTAATTCCTAGATTTAATCCTAAATTGCTCCACTGAATCCTCTTGTATGACCTTGGCTAATTATGTAATATCTAATCACCAGCGATAATGATGAAAAACTGAAAATGATGGCATGAGTCGTTTTACTTCTCCTTGTAGATATTCCATTGGAACCAAAGATAAGGGCTTCTCCTAGGAATAAACCTTAGCATGGGGCACCTGGCTGGCTCAGTCGGTAGAGCACATGGCTCTTGATCTCAGGGTCATGAGTTTGAGCCCCATGTTGGGGGTAGAGTTTACTTAAAAAACAAAGCAAAACAAAAAAAAACACCTTAGCATATAGGAAATAGCTTTCAAACTCCAACAATCAAGTATATGACTTACTTTAGTCCCTGGAATGGCAAGAAAATGGAAATGCACTGAATGGGACTTTTTTTCTTAGTTATTCTTATCAGATAGCACTTTGTCCAGATCAGTCCTATAATGTGTGGGAAGATCATATAGATTTATCATGAAAATAAATAGTCTGGTGTACTTGAGGTGTGTTAAGAAATTTTCAGCAGAGGGGCAGCTGGGTGGCTCAGTCGGTTAAGAGTCTGACTCTTGATTTCTGCTCAGATCATGATCTTAGGGTCATGAGATTAAGCCCTGCATCAGGCTCTGTGCTCAGTGCAAGTCTGCTTGGGATTCTCTCCCTCTCCCTCTGTCCCCCAACCCTGTCCCATGTGTGCAAGCTCTCTCTCTGAAATAAATAAATAAATAAATAAATAAATAAATAAATAAATAAATAAAATCTTAAAAAAGAAATGAAATCCTCAGCAGAAACATCAGTACATTTGAAGTTTTATTATTACCTAGAAAAGTAAATCCACATCTCCAATACAGTATTTGCTTTGGAAATTATAATCTACCAAAAAACAAAACAAAACAAAGAAAGAAAAGGAGAGGTAATATAATACTTATGGGCTCGGTATTATAAATGTAACTTGAGGGGTGCCTGGCTGGCTCAGTCAGAAGAGCATGTAACTCTTGATCTCGGGGTCTTTTTTTTTTAAAGATTTATTTATTTGACACAGAGAAAGAGAGAAAGGACAAGCAGTGGGAGCGGCAAGCAGAGTGAGGGAGAAGCAGGCTTCCCGCTGAGCAGAGAGCCCAACTCCAGGACCCTGGGATCATGACCTGAGCCAAAGGCAGACACTCAATCGACTGAACCACCCAGGTGCCCCAATGGGGTTGTGAGTTTGAGTCCCATATGGGGTGTAGCGATCACTTAAATAAAAATAAATAAATGAATAAATAAATGTAACTTGGAACTTAATTTATGACATTCACATAAAGCTAGCTGACTTAGATGGTTTTGGTTTTTTGGCCTTTTTATACTTTGTCAGCTCTGTGATGTAACGTGGGTTAAAAGGTCAAATCCCATTTTATGTAATGTTGTAGTTCATCCTTAAGTTTCAAGCCAGTTGACAGACACTTTAGGTTTTAATATATCCCTCTGAGGGGGGAAAAAAAAGTCTAAGTAACAATGACCATGTTTCCACATTTATATATTTCTCATTTAAGGAGTCAAAAAACTCAGTGGACTTTATCCTAACTCTCCCGATCATAAACACATCCGACGTGAATAGCTTTTCTCAGATGACAAAGCACTTTTACAGCTGTTCTCTGCTTTTATTGGATCTTCAAAACAACCCTGTGGGATAGATGTGGCATGGGTAGTGTAGATATTTAATAGATAATTCCTAAAATGAATTCAGTGAATATTTATTGAGCAACTACTGTTTGCCAGGCACTATTTTAGATAATGACCATTCGGTGGCAAATAAACCACACAAAGATCCTGCCAAAAACGTTTAAGGGACATACCCAAGAACATAGGGAGTAAATCAAAACCTTTTGGCCGGTGTACTGTGTCATCAGTCTCATATTAAGTTGGAAAAATGAAGCACAGATAACTTATGTATCTTGATGTTGTCTCTTAGTGTAAGTGGTATTTCTCACACACACTCAACTACATCTCATCAGCATTTGCACCCATGTATTCTGGCTTCTGGCCTTCCACTAGATGAACTCTATCTGTCTGTCTATCATCTATCTATCTATCTATCATCTATCTATTATCTATTATCTATCATCTATCTATTATTTTTGGATAGGAAGTAGGATTTATTGATGGGTATGAATAAGGAGAGAGCAGTGCCGAAGTTCTCATGAGTGCAGGGCACGCTGTGTGTTCAGAGGGCCACCATTGGTGATGTATTTGACCCCATGGCCACCTGGGATGCGCTTTTCAGCCACCATGTCTTTAAATCCATTCACAATAAACCCAGTAAAACCACACTTCTTGAAGATGTGGATCTTCCTGCCTGCGGCCAGGGAACTTGGACTTGGCCCTGCCTAGAGTCTCAGTCACATGCTTCTTGGTAGCTCAATCACATGTTCTGCAGGTTGGTACGGATGGACATGATGACCTGGCCGACGTGGGCCCTGGTCACTGTGCCCTGAGGCTTTCCAGAGGCACTTGCATACCTGTCTGGGGCCTAGATTGGGGATAGCATGAGGTCAGACATGAATGTCCCTGTCTCCAAGGTCCCTTAAGGCAACTCATACAGGCAGCAGGCTGCATATATATACCAAGGAGGGTGCTGTTTGCAGCCCTTGCACACTGGGCCCCATGGGGAAAGAGCACATTCGGCTTAATTGGCTGGGGATAGATGAACGATTTTATACTCCTATCCAAAGTCAGTTCCTTCCTCTATGCAGTTCTTCTCCCCTACTTAAGAACATGGATCCAGTCACACTCTCCTGCCCACATCAATTGTCTACTGTGTATAAGCAGGGTTATAAAAAACTATTGTAGGGGTGCCTGGGTGGTTCAGCTGGTTAAGCATCTGACTCTTGGTTTGGCTCAGGTCATGATCTCAGGGTTGTGGAACTGAGCCCCACATTGGGCTCTCTGCTCAACGGGGAGCCTGCTTCTCCCTCTCCCTCTGGCTGCCGCTCCCCCTGGCTTGTGCTCTCTCTCTGCCAAATAAATAAGATCTTAAAAAAAATAAAGACAAGTTCAACTATTCAGAGGATTTGTCAAGAAAAACAAAAAACCCAAAAACTTGTTCTGTTTTTCTCCAAAAGGTAGAACTATAACCAATGGTTAGAAACATCTAACATGGGGGCGCCTGGGTGGGTGGCTCAGTCGTTAAGCATTTGCCTTTGGCTCAGGTCATGATTTCAGGGTCCTGGGATGGAGCCCTGCCATCGGGCTCCCTGCTCCACAGGAAGCCTGCTTCTCCCTCTCCCACCTGCTTGTGTTCCCTCTCTGGCTGTGTCTGTCTGTCAAATAAATAAATAAAATCTTAAAAAAAATAAAAATAAAAATAAAGAAACATCCAGCATGGGGTGCCTGAGTGGTTCAGTCAGTTAAGCATCTGCCTTCGGCTCAGGTCATGATCCCAGGGTCCTGGGATCGAGCCCCACGTTGGACTCCCTGCTCAGAGGGGAGTCTGCTTCTCCCTCTCCCTCTGCCCCTCTGCATCCTCCCCACCCCCCACCGCTCATGCTCTTTCTCGCTTGCTCTCTAATAAATAAATATTTAAAAAAGAAACAAGATCCACCATGATATTTGTACAAATAATTTCAATTTCTCCAATATAATAGATGCTACACTTTCTCAAAATAAGAAAGGAGATATGGGGGTGCCTGGCTGGCTCCCTTTGGTTGAGCACGTGACTCTTGATCTCAGGGTTATGAGTTCAAGCCCCATATGGGGCATAGAGCTTACTAATAAGTAAATAAGAAGAAAGGAGATATGTCTTTTTAAAAATGTGGTACTCTTGGACCTCTCAAGGAAGTCAAATACTCATGATATATCCTCTGTGCCAACAACTGATGCCCTCATACCATAGGAAATAAATCTCAAGTCAACTAACTGGTTTGTGAAGGAAATGGCCTTTAGTTCCTCAGCCATATTTAAGTTCTACATCAGTGATTTTCAGGGGGTGTGAGAAAGTCCCACAAGGTAGATGTACCAGAATGCCCTAGGATTCTGATATTCCACTGTAGGGAGACTGTCATCCTCAGCCCCCAAATGAATCATTACAGAACAAATCAGGGTACCTGATAGAAGCACAGTGTGTGCTGGGACAAGGGAAAAACAGTTTAAGACTACATAAGCTAGCCAGTGCAACATTTCATGAGTATTAGGAAATATAAACAACCATATAATATTCTAGGTTGCATCCAAATTAAGAAATATTTCCATTTTAAGATTTTATTTATTTATTTGACAGAGAGAGAGTGTTCAAGCAGGGGGAGCAGCAGAGGGAGAGGGAGAAGCAGGCTCTCTGCTGATCAGGGACCCCTATTCAGGGGCTCGGTCCCAGGACCCCAGGCTCATGACCTGAGCTCAAAGCAGACGCTTATCCGACTGAGCCACCCAGGCGCCCCAAATTGATAAATACTTCCAATAGAGATGGTTTCAATGACTATTCAGCATAAATATTTCAGAATAAAATACACATAATACTTTATATCTGTATTTTATCACATGATCCTCTAAGAAATGATAAGGTAATACAACTGAAAATAAAAATTTTAGCTGATCTATATTTATCAGTATACAGGATTCTAACAGTGGAGCTCAAACCCAGGATGATAAATAAGTTCACATAAAGCACACAGCCAATCTGGTTAACTGTCATTCACTGGGGATTGCTGTGACTAGAGCAGACTCCAATAGGACAGGTGCAGGGAACCTATTGAAAGGAAACATCCGGGGCATTTCACTCTTAAAGGCATTACCATTCTTGTGACAGAGTCAATTTGCCATCATTTACAGGAAGTCCAACAAAAGCTGCAGAGTCATCAGGGATTATTGGGGGCACACGCTTGAGAAACCAGGGCAAAGTCTGCTTTGTTGCATCTCTAAGCACTGCATGACTGGCTGAATCACCTCAGACTGCTGGTGAGCACTGACGGTTATATAAATTCCAGGAAAAGCTCTCTGCTAGATTCTTTGTCCTACTGACCAAATTCTTCCAAGTACTGACCAAACTCCAAGTTCAGAATTTGCACAGTTTATCAGAGAGGGAGACGAACCATGAGAGACTATGGACCCTGGGAAACAAACTGAGGGTTTCAGAGGGTTTCAGAGTGGAGGGGGTAACAGGGTGATGGGTATTAAGGAGGGCACGTACTGTGATGAGCACGGGGTGTTATACATAACTAATGAATCGTTGAACACTACGTCAAAAACTAATGTGGGACGCCTGGGTGGCTCAGTCGGTTAAGTGTCTGCCTTCAGCTCAGGTCATGATCTCAGGGTCCTGGGATCGAGCCCCGCATCGGGCTCCCTGCTCAGTGGGGAGCCTGCTTCTCCCTCTGCCTCTTCTGCCGGCTCTGCCTGCCGCTCCCCCTGCTTGTGCTCTCTCTGACATAAATAAATAAAATCTTAAAAAAAAAAAAACTAATGATGTACTATACAGTGGCTAACTGAACATAATAAAAAAATAAAAATAAAAAAAAGAATTTGCAGCGTTTATAGGAAGATAGTATTCTTTTTCCAAAGAAATTGTGTATTATTCATGTCATTATGGAACAGATACAAGGCTAGAAGCAGAGCATATCCTGAAGGTGTAATAATTCTTCCAGAAGCCTAAAGGTTTTGAGTTCCTGATTCTTGCACCGACCCAGGAGCTTTCTGAAATGGAATGAACTTTCTACCTTCACCATCCCTGGCATCTTCCCCTCTAAGTCTACAGCAGTATTTTTCCCAAAGTGACTCCAGACTCACTTTTTTCTTCAGTCTAGTCCAGTCAAGCTCTTGCCCCACTGCTCCACCCAACTGTTCTTATTAAGGTCACCAATGACCTCTGTGGTGCTCCAACAGTCAGTCCTCCTGCCTCATCTTAACCTCTTGGCAGTTTTCCACAGTTGTTCACATTGATCACTCCCTCCTCCTGCAGTTTCTTCCTCTGACTTCCGGGACACAGCCCTCTCTGGGTTTTCCTCCTCCCTAACTCCTTTGTTCCTTCAGTTAGCTGCTTTGCGAGTTCCTGACTTCTGAGACCTCTTTCTTAAGTGTGAAAGTGCCCCAGGGTTTTCCTTTTTTTTTTTTCCCTTCGTACTTCCCTTGCTGACGTCATCCAGTTTCAGACTTCAAATTCCACTCATACGCTGACAACTCCCAAACTCTCTCCTTCCCTGTCTTGCTTGCTGTCTCTCTCCCCGTTTCTCTCTCACACACACAGTCCCACAGACACAATATACATATATACAGTATATCTCCTAAATAATACATAAAAACATAGATTTTCAGAACTTCTTCCTGAACTCATATCCAGCAGCCTACCTAATGTCTCCATCTGAACATCTAATACCTCAAACTGAACATACTGAAAACTGAGCTCTTAATATTCCTCCATAAAACTGTTCTAGTCAGTGTTCCCTATTTCAGTTGATTGCAACTTGATCTTTCTAGTTGCTCAGGTCAAATACCTCAGCCTCATCTTTGACTCCTCTTATCAACTCTATGTTCAATCCATCAGCAAGGCCCTCTGGATTCACCTTCAAAATATATCCAGGATCCCTTAGCCAGTGAAGCCACCCCTATCTTTCTCTTGGGTTACTAAAATAACCTCCTCATGGGCCCCTGCTTCTAGCCTTATTTGTCTCTTCTCCCCCTCCCACCAACACCCCTGCACCCCCCTCCCCAAGCCAGTTAAACTTCATGAGAACAGAGATCTGACTGCTTTCTTCAGTGATATAATATCCTAAGTACTTGGCACAAAGTTGATGCTCAAAAATTATTTGTTAAATAAAGTAATAAAGATCTTGACTTTTTATAAGTCTTTTTGATGTCTATACAGGCCATTTAAACCGTGATGCCAAAACAATAAATCTACAGGTTTCATATAATCTGCACAATTATCAGGACAGAATCTTGTTATAGGGATGACCATTTGTACTCTGGCAAGACAAATGTTGGGTTGTTCCAGGAGTCTTTTTTATTTTCATAGATGTGTTCCTGTTTTTTTAAGAAACATACTATTGGCTGCAAAGATTTGTTCTTTGAACTCCAATTCTTCTGAAATGCTGAATTTCTGAGTTTTGCCTCAAAGGGGAAGACGATTACAGCATGTGGGAGTACTTCACCGCTGCCAAAAATATTTTGAAGAACTTCCCATATTACTAGTCTCTAAAAGAGCTTATTTATCCTTACCAGGAAAAGGTTATTACGGTTATTGTTTTAAATTCCCTCCTATGCTAAAATTTGGCATGAAAAGCTGTCCTTTCCTGGAACAATGGTGAGAGATCTTCAGTATTTCTACATTGTTTAGAAAAGCTGCACACAATCTACACCAAATGCCAAAAAAATAAGCCCAAGGGGCCTAGCACATACCGCTTAGATTCTGCCCTGGCTGTCTAAAGGATCTTGGTATAATGAAAGGTTCTGGTTAACATCCAATCTCTCTCAGGGAACACAAAATTGTACATATTAATTCAGAAGCACAGTTGAAAAAGAAAGAAAAACAGGAACAATGGATTGGTGATCGTGGAATTCTCTAGTCCTGCATTGTTTGACAAAATGAAACCAGTCCTAGGACTACATACAAAGCATTTTTACTCCAAGGGCAGATCATGAGATTGTTGTAATTCAGAATCTGTTTATCTGAACATGGCCCTCTGCACGTTTAAAGTCCACCTGTTTAATACTGTTTGGGCTTTTTGGCTTAGGAAGTTGGAAAACGTTTTGAGGCCAACATTAGGATGGGAGAGGAATTTCCGAATTTCTGTTCGTTTTGCAAATGTATGCCATTGGTCATAAGGGAGAGGTGAACAGTGCAAAATACCACCTATTCAAAAAACACAAATTCAAAATATTTTGTACAAAAAAAAAAGGATGCGCTTTTAGTATTAAGTGTAATAAAGGTGTGAAATAAGGTGTTTATAAATAAAAACAAATTCTAGGAATTAGAATTGTTAAATAGATCCTTTACATCTGCACAAAGTGAAAGAAGGATTGTACAATCATTCTCTAAATTTCAACTGCCTGGCTCGTAAAGGCATGATGTTTTGTCTGCGTTATTAGGATAGTCTATCCTAATTCCCAATAAAACGAAGAGTTTCATACTACTTAATTTTGTTTGTGCAGGCAAAAAGTAACAGCATTTTCAAAACCATTATTTTCATAAACTCTCAATACCAAAAAAAATACAATACTGTGCTTTATAGAATATTGAGATAGCGTATAAAAAATTAAAATTCCATGCAGTGCTTTAGTCAAGTTGAAACGAAGACAAAATTTGGGATCTAACAGCCACTCCTCAGATGTTTCTTTCATCTGGAAGCGATCAAATCCTGATCTGTTCACTCGAAAATATATTTTTTAAACTTTTCATCCTATCATTATGAGCTTAACTCCCCTAGTACTGAAACAGATAACCAACCCCCTGTAATCATACATTGTAAGGGGGGAGAAAAAACCCTCCTGTAGCTGCAACACCAAAAGACTTGAGCCAGAAAAGGCTGGCTCGGTTATGAACTCACGCTGCTGTGAAGAAAAACAAAACTGGGGGGGGGGGGGGGGGGAACAACCCCTCGTTAAACAAAAATACCTTGCACAAAAAGCAAGGCTGGAAGACAAATATAGCAGCATTACTCTTGAATTTCCTGGCTTTGTTGATTTCAGCCGCAAAGTTAACATTAAATTGCCAAGATTCACATTTAAATATTCCCTTCAAATCAGAAAAACAATAGCTCTTTCAGGATTTGAAATGACACTGAAGGCACATAATATTTTATTGAGTCAATCTGCTATTTACATACTCATAAAGGGCTTAAAAAAGAAGGTAAATGGAAGATGTTCTCAACAGACAGAAATAAAATATTCCAATCTATTGTTCCAGTTTATGGCTCAGCTCGAAATAATGGGCTATAAAACCTATCAGAAACCAGTTGCGCAGTGCGTGCCTCGCGGCCAGCCAATGAACAGCAACGTCTCGGTTCTCCTACTGGTGACAGCACTTCAAAGACACTTTTTTTTCTTTCTTTTTTTTTTTTTAAAGAGCCCGACCTCTCGGTTACGCTGGTGCTCGGCACCTTTGTCGGGTCTCGCAGCTCTCGAAGCTCGGCGCTTTTCTGTTTGCAAAGCGCCACTACGGTTCGAGGCAGTGGCATCCAAGCCCACCTGCGGCCCCCACCGCACAAGGCTGCAGAAAGCGCCTTCCTTCTCAGCGCGCACTACGGCTTCCCACGGTGGCGTTGGGGGCACGGCCAAATAAAATGCACTCCTTCCACAGAGCGAGGGCGGGGGTGAGAAGCCCCGCGTTGGAAGGGCTCAGAGGGCAGAAGGGATTTGGGACTGTGCGCACGACCCTCAGCTGCCGGTCGGGGTCACACGCAGCGCTGAGCCAGCGCGGCTCCGGGACGACGGCGCCCGAGTCCAGAGGCGGAGAACAAAGAGGACGCGCTCGCCTTCGCGGCTGGGGGGCCGCCCGGGCGCCGTCGCCAGCCCCGCCGCCGTCGCCAGCCCCGCCCCCTGCCGGCCGCGGCGGCGCGCGCCCCTCCCCCGCCACCCTGCCCCCTCGGCCCCGCGAAATGGCGGCCGCGCCACAAAATGGCAGCCGCGCCAGGCCAAGAGCGGGCGCAGGCGGAGAAATAAAAGGCGCCGCGGGCCCCTCCCCCCCCCGCCCGGGCCTCCCCGGGGTGGCCGTCCGGGCGACCCTCCTTGAGCACCGGCGCGCCTTCGCGCCCCACGCCGCCGCACCGGCCTCCCCTCGCCGCGTCGGCCGCTTCTCGAGTCCACAAACGAGGCGGCGCCTTTGTGCGTGCGCTGCCTTTGCGCTTCCAAAGGTGCCCCACTGCCGGAGGCTCTCACTTAAGGGGACTAAAACCGAGCGAACTGAGCGCCGCACCACAGACGGGCGACCCCTGCCCGCCCAGGGCGCTTCTCAGGCTGGCGCGGGGAGGGAGCAGCCCTTTCCTAGGCTCTCCACACCCGCAGCTTTAGCTCTTGGCCACCAAAGTGAAGACAGGAAGGGGGAATCAAAGGACAATCCCCCCCAAACGAGGGGAAATTAAGGAAACGGGTTCAGGAGCCCCAGACCAGTACTTCGGTAGCCGCGTAGAATCCCAATGCGGAGCCCACGCTCGAGAGCCAGAGAAGAGCCACGGGCGGCCCACGAGTGCGCGGGCAGCTCCAGAGAGCGGATGTCGGCTTTCACTCCACCACGTAAACCTCCAGTGAGCGTTTTAGGTTTTTCATCGCTCCCCCTGCCCTCTCCCTTCTCCCCGTGGTCAGGGGCCTCGGGGCTAGGCACAGGCAGAGAAAGGAGCGGCTGCTGCAGTCCCCATGCTTTTTCCCCTGGCGTGAGGGTCTCGGTGGTCTCGGGCTTTGCTTTGGCCATGGCGTGATGGATGGACGCGGGGCGGTGACGGTGTGTTTTGGATGTTTCGCTTTCTCTCAAACGCTCGCTTCCCTGCGCTCCCCATCCCCCAGCTTCCCTTGGCCTCCGTCTTTCCAGAAACTTCTCAGGGAAACAGCAAAAAAGCCGCAGGCTCAGCCACCGCCTCCCTTCCGGAGCATGCGCGCCGGATCGGGCGGCAAGTTCGGCGCGCGCGTGTGCAAATGTGAGAGTGGGACGTGCGCGCGCGCCGGACGGGGCGGGGCGGGGCGGGGCGGGGCGGTTCGCTCTCACAATGAAGGGAACAGGTTTTTTTCTCCCCTCCCCCCACGTTCCGTCGTTGCGCCAGCGCGTTGGGGCAACTCCCCTGGCCTTTGGAGGGGGGAGGGGCAGGACCGAAGCGCTCGAATCGTTGCTCCACGCGCCTGCGCCGCAGGTCGTCTCTGCCGACCTCTGTTCTCCGCGCTGCTTGCGGGAGCGTCTTTGATATGAAGTGCGTCTGAGCAACTCGGTTGCGCCCTACTCACTGTTTCCTCAGCTCCCACTCGGGGGAACTGTATCCTCTTGAGGGGTTTCCTCGAGCTTAGCCTTCCCTTTGTGCCAAAGGGATGAGGTCGGGCTGTGTCTGGTTGGCTCCCTTCCACTCCTGCGTGCGCCATGTTTGGTCGGGCTCCTGACTGGATCGGGTCCCCGCAGTGTGGTGGAGCCTTCTCCAAACGGGGGCCCGGGGGAGAGACAGCCCCGGCCGCAGGACCGGGTGGTGGCCGGGGCTGGCTTCCGTCAGGAGCTGCCTGCAGTTCTTGCTCACTAAGCCAAAATAAAGGCGTCCTTTATTTGGAACGCTGCCCCGGGTCGCCGAGGCAAGCCTCTGCTGGGGCTGGCGGGGCTGGCCGCTAGGTTTGCCCTCGGTGTGTGGCTGCGGACAAAGGAAGGGCTTGGGCGTACAGCCTGGTCTCCCTGGGCTGACTTGAGCTTGGAGAGTGGTAACCATAGTAACAGCTTTTACTCTTTCTCAAGGTGCCTTTGGTTTTATTTTCCTTTCCTCTTAGGAGTGTGGGGGAAATTACTGCCAGGGTTGTGGGTTCTTAAAAAAGCCACCCGCCCTCCCCCCAGCTCTTTTAACTTGCCATGTAATCCACTTCCATGCAAGCCCGTTTCTGAAATCCAGCAGGTTAAGGTTAAGTAAGGTTCCCTTGGCAGGGCACGGAGGTCGGCCAGGTCTCCAGTCCGAGCTTTGTTTCCTTGCCCCCTTTCTTTGGAAAGACCTTCGTTCCGCTGGTGGAGTAATAGCCTTCCTATATTCGTTTAGCGTGTCATGTACCTTCAGATCCTTAGAGATACAAGGTTTAAAAGAGGGAGCTTGTTCGCGAACAGGGCACCTTGGGGGCTCCTAAAGGCTGACGTGGCACTTGCAACTTGACATTTTATGGTCTCGAGCCGCATTTTGGCTCTGAAGTTGTTGGGCAGTGCTAACTTGCCCGCAGGTGCGAGTGCACCATTGACCACGCAGAGTCTGAGGTCAGGTCGGGTCAAGGCTCTGGGCGGAGCCACGCAGTGGGTCCTAAGGAAGGGAGATCTTTCTTCCGGGTGGGAATTTTGAGTTGGTGCCAGATTCCTAACAGGAACTCTTAGAATATAAAAGCTGTCTAGAGGCTGTTGAAGCACTAGCAAGCAATAGAATCTCCCCCTGCTAACAAGACTATAATTTGAAGCTTGGAAACGACCAGATCAAGTGTCCCTTGAATTGGCAGAATTTTGGTTAGAGATTCTGTCCTAACAAATTATGGTTAATGAGTGTCTTCAAAGTCAAAATCCCTAAAGTAAGGATAACACCACTAAATAAGGGGAAGAAAATTTTGTTTGTTACATTTTATAATTAAAATTTTTTTAAGTAAACTCTACACCCAGAATGGGGCTTGAACTCACAACTCCAAGATCAAGGGTCGTACGCTCTACCCACTAAGCCAGCCAAGCACGCCGGATTTTTTTTGAAAAGTTGTACATTTATTTGTATGTTTTATAATTTTAAATAGGCATAAAAACAAAGTTCTTATGTGCAGTCCAATAATTAGAATCTCTGGAAACTGATCTTGAGGGGTACGATATATTTAAGTTTGAAAATTGTGAAAGACAACAGTATCCCGGTTTGAAGCCACTTTTTTGAGTGAATTTTTAAGTGAAAGGTTTATGCTTGTGTGTGTGTTTAAATTATCTGCTGTTCTGGGGAAAACACAGAACCCTTTTATCAGTTCATCCCACCATGCCCCTTCACCAGCTAACAGTATTCGGTGAAATCTTTAGTTATGATTCTTGATGGTTCTGTTTTCTTAGAGAAATCATTTTAAGTTAATCTAGCGTCCTCAAAGAGAGTTACCACTGAGGCGTTCTTTTTTTTTTTTCAGCCAAAGTATCTTCCAAATAAAAGTGTAAGCAATGGTTTTCATGACTTCTGTAGTATATGGCCTGAAAAAATCCAATGAGCTCCTCTATCAAAATACTGAAATTTAACTTTTTAAAGCCTTAAAAATAATTCCAGCATTTAATTCAGAAAGGCATCATGTCTTCTGTAGTCTTTAAATAGTGTGGTTTTATTTTAAGCCAAAATGTTTCAAGTGTCTAATTATGGAATATTATATAAAATTAGCAATTATTACCATCCTGAAGATTATTGAGGCAGTGATGCTATTTAATAGTAATAGCTCTTTAAATCACAATAATTGAGTTAAGATGGACACAGTTTTAAAAACGTATTTCAAATGAGTACATAAATAATTTTTTTTTTTTAATTTTCTATTTCAAACTAGAGCCAGGGAGCTTACGACCCTAAGTCTGCTGAAAATTTCAAGACATATGTAGCAAGTTACTAAACGTTTTATTTGGTATTAATGTTTTTGAGATTCCATCAACTACCCTTTGACAGTGTTCTCTGAATTAATCAGTAGCCTTATTTATTTATATTCTGCTTACTTCCTGATGTTTAAAAGTTACCATCTACTATACATGGGGTGTTTTGGTTAATGTATATCACTTCTAGTGAAGAGGTTAAGTTTTTTCTCACATGAGGATTAACAATAGAGGTTTAAAAGGTTGAATGAACTATCTGAATTAACATAGTGAATAACATTTTGTTCACATGGGATCTCTTAACACAAATATGTTGATTTAGTATAGTCCAGCATCAACATTTCAGAGTTGATGCTTTAAACCTTTAAAGTCAGCCTTTAAAGTAACCCAGATGTTGACTTCCAAAAGTCATTTTATTATAACCTTTTCTAATTATAAAAGCAATATATGTTAACCAAAGAAAATATAGATGGAAATTTTTTAGAAAATATAGATGAATATAAACTTTATAAAAATTTTAAATTTCAGGGGAGGTGGGTAGGGGGACAGGTGATGAGCACTCAGTAATGTATAGAATTGTTTTTTTTTTTTTTTTTTAAAGATTTTATTTATTTATTTGACAGAGAGAGAGAGCGAGAGCAGGAACACAAGCAGGGGGAGTGGGAGAGGGAGAAGCAGGCTTCCCGCCGAACAGGGAGCCCGATGTGGGACTCGATCCCAGGACCCTGGGATCATGACCTGAGCCGAAGGCAGACGCTTAATGACTGAGCCACCCAGGCGCCCGTAGAATTGTTAAATCACTATGTTGTACACCTGAAACACTGTATGTTAACTTTACTAGAATTAAAATTTAAGAAAGAATTAAATTCTACCACAGGCACAGCTGTGATTAAGGTTTGCAAATAGTCCATTTTTTTCCAATGCCATAAACATTAATAAATTCATAATTCTGAATATTAGGTACATTAGCAGTATTTCCTCAGAGGGGAAAAAAAATTAAGCAACTTTCCAAGAAAATGGTAGAAACATAAGAATTGATTAAAAAAAAAAGTTACCAGCCATTACATTCATTTCTGGAATACTAAAAACAAGGTGGGATAAATTATTTAGCTTAGAGGGTTGAATAGTAAAATAGATTACGAAACGTTAGCTTGCTGAAAGTATGATTTAGAGGGCTAGCTGGCTAATGTTCAATTGATTGAAGTTCTAATAATTTATGTATATAATTCCACCAGACTGTGCCTTCTATATCAAAATAAATCTGTTAATGGACTGGTCTTTCACCAGTTGACCCTCAGAACTAACAATATGTCAGACACTCTGAGAATAATATAGCAGTGTTGTCTGTTTTATTTTCTACTGTTTTGAAAAAAACTGATTCTAATAATAGAAGGAATTTGTATTGTTGAGTTGTCAAGTAGGCTTTGATCATTTTAGAGCTAGTTAATGTATTTTTATATGATGCCTTTAGGAACAAGTGCTTATATTTTAAGTATATGTTTTGTCATGAAATAGTTTAATAGCTTGGGACTAGATTTGTAACCAAATTCTTGTTAAATATCTGGTAACGATTCTGTCCTCCTGTTTAAATGTTGATATTCATTTATCTGCTCTATTGGCTAGGTTAGCATTCAAAGCCCCAGTTTGAGGCTCAAATGCTTTCCCCAACTGGGCTTCCATTACGCATGACTGAACTCTTTGAGCACATCTAGCATGCTAAATACAGGAGCCTCACAGTGTGAAAATAAGAGCTGATTAAAAACACATCTATTTGAATTCTCCTTTGCAAATGGCTCTGCTTTTAATGTTACCTTTCTGAATTATCATTAATACTCAAATGAGGAAATTCACTTCACCATCCATTTATTATAGAAGAAAGGAGAGATCTCACCCTACTTTTGATTTTTTTCAATGAGCATCCATTATTAATTGTTAAAATAAATTTAAAAATCAGAATAACAGTGTGGGTTGCCTTGCTATTGAAAACATACAAAGATAAATGCTGATGAAGAAATTCTGCCTTTGTAAATATTTGTACCAAAGACAGAAATAGAGAAAAGCTTTCCCAGTGTTTTCTGATACATTGCCAATAAAAATGAAAGGCATTGAAAAAATCAAACACTTGATTTGGGGCTCTGCAAAGGGCATGTACTTATCAGTTTAGCTGTTATTAAGAGCTTTGCAATAGAAAAAGCAAAAACCGACAAGGAACTGCATACTTAATATGCAATCACTGCATTTTGATTTGACTATAGGACCTATGTAGGCTGTATAACCCTGAAAATTGATAATGATATGTTCTAAATTTCAGCTGATGCTTACTTTTGATATTAATATGAAATTAGTGGTCAACTTAATAGTATTCGTGATATTTTTACGGTGTGTTACTTCCAAATCCTTTTACATATATTATCTTCTTTGATACTTCTGGAAACCTTTTTTGGTAGAGAAAACAGATATTTCGTTTTGTAGATAAGGATATTGAGACTTTGAGGATTTAATTGATTTGCTAAGTCATATAGCTAGTGACAAAATTGGAACTGGAATTTTAAACTCTAAACCCAGTAACCCAGGGATACTTCCATTATACATAATGTCTGTCGTTCATATCATCAGTTTGTTTTTGTTTTTGTTTTAGTATAACACAAAAGTTCATGCCAAGTAGTGTTTTTTTAATGCTGAAAGAATCAGTAAGGAACATGGACAGTACTTTTAACCTGCAACTATTAAGTTTAATAAAGATGGATAGGATTCCTACCTGAATTGCTCATTTGAACCCAGCATCTATATGTGAGCTATTTTTCCTTTAAACCAATCTGTTCAATTGAAGTTAGTGTCATATTTTTTTCTTTTGGCATCATAGGAATACATTAAGAATTTGAACAGATAATTGAAATTTGTTTTACTCATTATATCTATTTAGGCTGATGTCTGTTGACATTTTATAAACTGAGAATTCTCTTGAGAAATATATATCAGATTCTTAAAAACCTAAGAAACTAAAATAAACACTTTGGTTGCTATTCTTGGTGTCAAACAGGTAGTTTGACAACACTTGAAGAGAATCTGAGTATAAGGTGCTATCAAATGATGTTTGATGGGATTTTGCTAGCCTTTATATTGTGAGACTGTTTCTCACTTGTTTGGTAAATCTCTGGCAAGATGAGAAATGATATTCTTAATTTGACATTTGCTCCTAATCTTTTTGACATTGTGATCTCTTTGGTCTCTGGGAGAACTTTAACTCAACTTTGCTTAATAATTTTGTGTGTTGGTAATCTTCCACCAGGTTTCTCCTCCACTACTTCCCAAAGGTGGGGGACTTGAAGGCATTTGTAAAGTATGTGTAAATAACTTTGCCCATTTCAAATTAATTTCCAAAAATTAAGTAGTCTGCTTTTTGCATGGAAAAACAGCACTGATATAACAAGACCTTTAGGCTAACCTAAGAGAACTAGTTCAAAAAAATTTTAGTTGGTAAGCAAGTTGCTTTAACTTTTACTTAATGTCCCCTCATTCTTGTGCCATGGAGAAAGTATTAGAAAAAATACCTTAATTGCTTCTTATTTTGTTCTGGTTTATCCTTTTATTCTGTGGGAGTCCTAGATGGATACAAAATACCATATTCAATAATTACTCTAACTAGTCTTTCTTCTAATGATTTTGCTTCTAAAGGGTCCCCCCTCCTTTTTTTTTTTCAGCCCTTGAATTTTTCCTCAGCATGATTTTAACTGAAGTCTGCATGCAAGGTGAGATATGCCCTTTACTTCTATAATTGCAAGACGCTATTTTGTGAATCGTCAGTTGCCCCTCTTAATAATGCAATTGAACTGAATCTCTTCTGTTCTTCATGGTGACACTTTGGTCTTTCCCAAGAAGTTTCAGCTAATTCAGAGCCTATCAAGTTTTAAACGGGTAATTTACATCCTATTTTAAAATGCGTTTCAAATTGTGGTTGCTTGTATTGAATTCATGCTTCATGGAAAAATGCATGTCAGTTCAACGTTAACTGCAGCCGTATATGCAGAACTATATAGTTCATGAGTTTAGGTTAATAGTGTGCTGGCTTGACACTCCTTAAGTGATAGTTGTGACAAAGAAATGGCCAAATGTAAATGGCTAATCCTACATCTGAATGTGGTTTGATTTGCTTTTACTGAGGAATCCATTCCATAATATTTTCAAGAACACAAATTTCCATTTCATTTAATGACTGATTTGCATGAAGACAAGGTCAGCCTCTGGGGGTGGGGCACTAAATACCTTACCTAAATTATCAATGAGTGCCACTATTGTAGTGGGGCTTTTCTGTTTCTAGCTTTTCTCTACCTCCTCTTTCTGTTTCTGACTCTTACTGAAGTTAAACAAATCAGTTAAATTACCTGGCTCAGAATCTAGAAGTTTTAGAAATAATTTGTCAAAATTCCAACAATCATTTCAAAGGGAGGGTGAGGTTAGCCCCTCAGCAAGCGCATCTTCTACTGTAATTGTTGCAACTGTGTAAGGCTGGGGCTTGCTTAGCCTCCTCAATGTCCTGAGGAGGGAAGACAGATTATCTCAACTGATCAAATTTATTAAGTATAGTATGGACTATTTTTCTTTTTTTTTTTTTTTAAGATTTTATTTATTTATTTGACATAGCGAGAGAGAGCACAAGCAGGAGGAGCAGCAGAAGGAGAAGCAGGCTCCCTGCTGAGCAAGGAGCCGGATGCGGGACTCCATGGGATCATGACCTCAGCCGAAGGCAAATGCTTAACTGACTGAGCTACCCAGGCATCCCTGGACTATTTTTCTTTTTAATATTTTATTTATGGGATAGAGCACGAGCCAGGGGACAGAGGGAGAGGGAGAAGCAGGCTCCCCACTGAATAGGGAGCCAGATGCGGGGCTGGACCCTGGGATCATGACCTGAGCTGAAGGCAGACGCTTAACCGACTGAGCCACCCAGGCACCGCTATAGTATGGACTATTAGGCCAAATATAAAAAAAGTTGATGGGACTCTCAGTCGGACACAATCATTAAGAAGCTTATGTTAGATTATATGGTAAACAACAAAAAAACTACTGGGAGCATTACTGTCTGTGGAACAAAAGAAACTGCGGGGGTGCCTGGGTGGCTCAGTCGTTAAGCGTCTGCCTTCAGCTCGGGTCATGATCCCGGGGTCCTGGGATCGAGCCCCACATCGGGCTCCATGCTCCGCGGGAAGCCTGCTTCTCCCTCTCTCACTCCCACTGCTTGTGTTCCCTCTCTCACTGTGTCTGTCTCTGTCAAATAAATAAAATAAAAAAAAAAAAAGAAACTATGCACAGGTGACTCCAGGTATTAGTGCCATTGATTATGGTGACCATATTTTCCAATCCCAAATAGCATAGTTAGGTGATGAATTGGCTGTATTTAAGGATAGTGAATGAGACCAAATATTTAAAATCTGGTGTGTACTTGAAGTACCGCACCTTTGGTATTTTATTTCTGTAGATAAAAAATGGAAAAGAAAATTGAGTTGCCGACTGTTCTAAACGATTCCGTTTTTCTGGACTCAATACAGTTTGTCTTAATTTTGTGGGTTTTCTCCGGGGTTCTGTAAACTGGCCTTTATATAAAAGTTCAGCTGTGGTCTTTAGGCCTGGAAAGGCCAGAGGTCTGATCCGTTCCTATGCTTAAATATTAAATTACAGTAAGTCCTTTATATAAATCCTTTTTACAATATTAGACATGTAGCCGTCTCATTTCAGTTCTATTCCTGGTATACCGTAACGATCAGCTAGGATATCTTGCAGTTTTGTAAGATCCTGTATAAAATAGTTGCTTAACGTTACAAGCTAATTATTCTTGAGAGGGATGGGTTTCTGAACCCGTCATTGCTTCGCTGGGCAGTGAGAAGGGCGGCCTTGTTCTGACACTTTCCCAAGCAGGCGGGGATCCAAGTGCCCGGAAACGGCCAGCTCCTGGCCTAAGGGTGAGTAGGGGCAGGAGTCCTAGGAGAGGCACTGGCAGCCGCTTTGACACGCAGCCCTATCAAAACCAACCCCCTTTCTCTCTTTTCTTCCCCCAGGCCGGCGCCTGGAGGGGCTGGAGATCGTCCCCGTCTTTGCAAGCTCAGCGCCCCAGGTCTGACTAAGCGCCCACCCCGCGACCGGCTCCCTGCGCGACTGCGCGCCTGCGCATCAGGATCGGGCGCGCGAGCGTTCCTTTCAGGCCCAGCGTTCCTCCCTCCCCCGCGCGCCTGCGCGCCGGCTGGGAGGAACTCGGCGTCTCGGCCTCGGCGGGCGGGCGGACGCGCGCGTGCCCGCGGCGAGGGAGGCGGGGCGCGCGCGCCGGTGGGAAGCGTCCGGCTGCCACAGCGCCAGCTCCGTCGTAGTCGCTGCCGCCCGGGTCCCGCTCGCCCCTCCTCCCCGCTCCCCCGCCCGCCGCCGCCCGGGCGCATGCGCTGCCGGAGCGCGAGGGTCGGCTTCGGGTGTGTGGTGGCGGCAGAGCGGAGCTGCGAGGCCCGAGAGTCAGAACCTGGGGGAGAGGGATGGTCTCTGCACGGGGGGGAGCCGGAGGAGCCGCCGCCGCTGCCGACGCCACCGCCGCAGCCGCCGCCGCCGCCGCCTCGGCGCCCGCCTCCCGGCGCTGACGGGCTCGTACGAAGCCGGCGAGGGAGAACCCGCACCAGCGGTCGCCGGCACACCGCCCAGCATGGTCCGGGAAACCAGGCACCTCTGGGTGGGCAACTTACCGGAGAATGTGCGGGAAGAGAAGATCATCGAGCATTTCAAACGGTGAGTGACACGCGGCCCGGGGCCGCGCTCTCTCCTCGGGCGCTGCTGCCCGCCCGGCCCGTTGCCGGCCCCTCCCCGTGCGCGGAACTGCTGAGGGGACCCGGGCCAGACCCACGGACGGGAGCGGGGGGCGCGCGGCTGTCTGGCCGCCACTCGGCCCGCGTCGCGGCGTTGGGCCTCGGCGGAACGGCCCGGCTGCCGCCCTCTCCCGCCCCAGCGAGGAGGAGGTTATCGCCCGGCCTCCGCGGAGCCGGCGCCGGGAGGGTGTCCGCAGGCCGGCCAGGCAGGAGTGGGGTCGCGTCCTTGCGCGCCGCTGCCCCGGACCCCCATCCCGGCACGGCCAACTCCGGAGTCCCGCCGCAACTCCTCGCCCTGCCGACGCTTTGGAAATGTCTAACCGAGGGAGGGGTTTGTGCGACAGGAGAGGTTTTACCCAGACACAAGTCTCGGTAGGTGGTGTAGGAGCAGCTCCGAACTGGGGAGACAACTGCGAGGTTCTAGGCACCTCTCACGAACGGCTTACAGACCTAGAAACTACAGGGAAATGGCAAGCTCACATTTTCTCTCTCTTTAAATTACTATTTTTTTTTCGGGGTTGGCTAGCGAGTATGGTGTCTGTAAATAAGTTGGTGCGCCTGTTTCGGCTCTTTCGCCTTCCTGGCCGCCTTCAGCCCTCTGGGGTCCTTGGGTGAGGAGGGTGGTGAGGACCGAGGGCTTTCAGTGGAAGACCCACCGCAGGTAGGACGGTGCCCAGCTGGCGTCGGAGCCCGAGAGCCCCGGGATCTCTACCTCCGCGGCCGCGCCGGCTTAGCACTGAGGGGCCGCCTTTGAAAGAACGGTGATTCCCTCCCGCCCAGAGTTCTTTAATCGGTCGTTAGAAGAATGCAAATCTTTTAAGAGCAGGAGATAATAGCTTTTTAAAACTTCCCAGAATATTTTTTGTCAGTGAAATGTGGGGATCACTGTTGTTTTTGATACATCTTATACAGTAGCATTTAAGCGCTTGCTTTCTTTGTGGAACGTATGTGTGCCGTAACGGATAGGGTCCTCGGTATAAAATACTGAAAGTGACGATTTGCTGAAGATGGGTGCAAATTGTGAAGGACTGTAGCAAATCTGTGATCGTCCTTGAAAATTACTGTTTCTTCCGATATTCAAGACTCTGAAAGACTTTAAGTTTGGTTTACTAATTCCTCTTACTATCTAGTGAGTGAAGGAAATTATGGAGCGCCCTTATTAGTGAGTCACCATGGGAAAAATAGATTGCGTCGCTTGCTCCTGAGCAGCTTGGATAGGGAAATGGAAGCAGAGGCAGCAGAGCTCCACTCTGTCTTTTAAATGGAGGATCATTGATTCTGTTGGTGGTTGCTGTTACTGGGGTATTAAATCTTCGCTGCTGGAGCGCGCGTTTGCGCGTGTCCGCGTGTGAAAAGGAGCCGGCAATAGTGAGGCCATTCATAACCTGCTAAAGCTGTCCTCGGCAGGGCTGGGGGAGGCGCGCTTCCAGGGACTCTCCCGGTGTTTACTACGTTGTGCTGAGAAACCAGGCTAGGGCAGGCAGGGAGCAAAAACTCGCCTCTATCCCCGGTGATAAAGGAGAGCGAGACCCTGGAGCTCAGTTGGGAAGCAGATGGGAACTTTCTCTCCCTGGCGCTGCTCCACCCTTTACCTCCACCCACAGCCCCAGTATCTTCAGTGCTTTGGTGGGAAAGTCACTTAGGTGCAGATTATTGGAGTGGAAAAGCCACTTAAGTGTGCTCACTTTTAACTCCTTGTGGACTTTCTCTGTAGGTCTCTGCCTGGGAAATTCGTCTGTACCGACGTGCAAACACGTGCATTGCAGCATTCGCTTTTCCCCTCAGTGTTCTGTGGCCAGACGTGTCATTTCGCATTATGCACATTCCAGAGACACTGCATGCCTCTTGCAGGGAGTTTGACTCCTCTAAAGATGAGGGGTGAGGGAAAGGAAAGAGGAGATAGTCCAAGGGAGTTTTCGGAGGTTTTTAAGTGGATGATGCTGCCGTCCGGCTTGTGTGAATGACTTTCTAAAATGGCGGCCAGGACCCACTTTATGTGGGAATCAGCAGAGCAGATCTCAGAATGCACAGAGGGAGGAGGGGGCGGAGGATGCGAGCTGCCTTCGAAAGCGGAGGTCTGGAGGAACGTTACTGTATTAAAGAGGGCTTAGCGGGCACATTGCTCACGACTGCGTTTAAAGGGGTATTTCACCTATTGCAGAGCACAAGCAGATGCTACTGATTAAAGCAGATTATCTGAAAACTAAGCAGACCGCGTGTCCATGAAACTCCTTTCTTTTGATTTTTAAAAAATTTTAAACAGGCGTCCTTAGCCCTTTGAAAAGGCAGTGCATTCTTACGGGTTTAAAGAGTGTAAAGGGTTTACAGAGAAAAATCTCCCCTTCACCCCTGACCTCGGGATTCCCAGTTCCCATCCCCCACTTCCCACCCGATCCCTGGGACAGGTAATCTCTATTTATGGTTTCTTGTTTATTCTTAAATATGTATAAGAAATGTTTTCGCTTTTCCAGCTGTGGAGCTAAATGGACCCTGTTTGGAGGAATTCAAAGCCTTTTATCCCTACTGTAGAAAATGTTTTGTAAAATGTGTGATTGCTATGGGGAGGAAAATGAAATTTGAGTAATTTAAGTGAAAGGGATCAAAAGGTAGTTGTACCAGACTGATAGTTCTGCAAGAAAATGTAGATATTCACTTCTAGTGTTTTCTAGAAATCAAAATGAGAGAAACTCTCTAATACCTTTTACCAGCTCTTACCCTTTTCCCTAGCTAATTACAACATTAAGTAATAACTGTTTTACAGGATTAAGAGGTGTATATTGGGAATACATTACATAAAACGTTTTCAAAATGATTATTCTTGTAACATGATTAGGCTTTTGTAAGTGTTTGGGTTTTTTTTTGTTTTGTTTTGTTTTTTTTAAAGATTAAACCAGACCGTTTTGGGAGCAGGGCAGCTTAGAGGGCACTTTTGTGTGTGTTTGGGGGGAGGGGTCAGAACCAAATCTTTTTTGTATTATTTACATTTTGAGCAGTGATTTTGGTGGAAAATAGATTGAGGGAAGGATGTTGCTTTGGCTTTTTTCCCTCCGTACCAAAGAAAGACCCAATCTTTAAAATGTAATCAGAGCATTTTCAAAATTTGGCTTTACCTTCTTGCAATAAGAATACATTTGTTGTGTTCGTTGTCTTTACAGCTTTTAATATGCTGGTTGAAAAAAATTAAATGAGGACTATTTCTGAATCACATTTTAGTTAACAAAGATCTATTGCAGGGACAATTTGCACAATAGAGAAAGTCCTTTCCTTTGTATGTTAGCTGGGTTGAAGGGGGAAGGGAGGAGTTACACAACAATTGGTTGCTGTCTTTTAGTTGTAAGAGAGAGAGGTGTGTGCAAAGATGATTCCCTGAATTAGAATCGAACGAATAGAGCCCTTTAAAGAATATAAAATTCTCTATCTTATTTGCCCATTTTAAGTAAATCACATATTCAGGTTCTTCCCATCCATCCCCAGTTTGAGAGAAAACGTAAAAGATTGTGCAGAGGTAGAGCAAGGTAGCTTATGTAAAAATTTTGTCAAAGAATGAGGCCCATTTAAAAATGTATTTTGGCTTTGCTAATTTTAAATGTCTTATTACAATGGTTTCCTGAGTTAAAATAGCTGGAATACATGTTACATGTTACATGTATTTGGATATCTTTACTTTGGGGACACAGTAAAAATATAGTGGAAGAATTTCCTTGTCTTGAGTATTCTATAACTAGAGGTATTTTTAGACTTCAAACAAATTTGACTCACCCTAGCCTTACATCATTGCTACATCGTTTCTTTTTTAGAGCCCGGCCAGTTTCTATGTAGAAACAGCTCTGGTTTTGAATGTTATAATTTCGATATTTATTTTTCTGATGGGCTTTTGTACATTTTAAAAATAAAATTCAGTTATCTTGAGAAATAGCATTAAAAATTAATACAGAATGCGTGAAATGTATTTAATTTCCTAAGGAGGATGCCTCTGGCAGATTGGAGGAAAACAGGGCTCGGTGCCAGGAAGAATGGTGGTGTTTGACTTGTGGAGGGCACCGTTTTCCAACTATCGTGTAGATTCTTGATTGCTCAGGCATTGTATTGTTTGGTATGCTTATGAAGAGATTTCAGGCTTGATTTATGAGACACTTCTAATCCTGTGAGCGCTCATGCTTGGGGAAGATTTATATAGAAGTTATAAAGATAGTGGTAATGTGTAAGTTTTTCCAAATAGTCTTCTAAGTCTCACTTTCTCCTTACTTTGAAAAAAAAAATTTTTTTTTTTTTTAAAGATTTTATTTATTTGACACAGAGAAGAGACAGCGAGAGAGGGAACACAAGCAGGGGAAGTGGCAGAGAGAGAAGCAGGCTTCCTGCGGAGCAGGGAGCGTGATGCAGGGCTCGATCCCAGGACCCTGGGATCATGACCTGAGCTGAAGGCAGACGCTTAACGACTGAGCCACCCAGGCACCCCTGAAATTTTGCTTAAATTTAAAAAAATGTTTGAAATAGTTCATGAAAACTAGTATATGCAATTGGAGATGATATATTTCTGTTTTTACTTATAAGAATCTGTGGTGTTTGAGCTGTAGTTAACTGGTCTATAGTATTTATTTATTTATTTATTTTTAAAGTACAGTGTGATTTTTTTTTTTTTTTAAGATTTTTTGTTTATTTGACAGAGAGACACAGCGAGAGAGGGAACACAAGTAGAGGGAGAGGGAGAAGCAGGCCTCCTGCTGAGCAGGGAGCCCGATGCGGGCTGGGCTCTATCCCAGGACCCTGGGATCATGACCTGAGCCACTTAACGACTGACCCACCCAGGCACCCCTAGTCTGTAGTATTTAGAGTAAGCATTGTGGTCTGCAAATACCTTCAGTATATATATTTATTAAAATTGGGCTCCTGAATTTCCTTATTAGATGCTTTGTAATAAATGTTCAAGTCCTTGAAACAGACCTGTATTGGCCTGCTGAACAAGGAGACAAAATAAAGTAATATTTTTCTATAGTTAAATTTCTAACTTTTACTGTTATCTTTATTTTTATTATTATTATTATTTGCTTTAGAGCTACTCAGTTTTGAGTGGAAATAGCATACTCTGTTGTGGAAACCGGTTAGAATGTTTAATCATTTTATTAGAAACCGTGTAATTTTTGTGTGCTACCTATTTTCACTGTGTGGAAATATGCTGTGCCATGAAGAGATGTTCTTGGTATAATTTTACAGTATTACGATAATCAGATTTTTCCCCCTACATGTGTCTGCGTCTCCCAGGTTGAAAATTGTAAACATCTAAAATCCACAAAGGAATGTCTCCATAAAATCCTTAAATTTAGTGAATTCTTGGATTTAATTACTTAGGAGTTCATTTTGAATGTAGAGATAAATTGAAATTTAGCATAAAGATTATTGTATAAGGAACTGCTCCAGTTCTTAGAGTTAATGAATATTTGTGGGAAAATTCAAATGGGAAACACTATTGTTTGTCCCATTGCTTGTTTTGGTGCTAGATTTTTAGTCCAGCATTAACCTCTAGAGCTATTTATTGTGTGTGTAAAGTGCAGAGTTTGGCTTACTTGAGAATTTTGACAAATGGAATGAAGATTTTCTGATTAGACCTTGTATTGACTTTGATTGTTATATTCTTATGTTTACACACAGTGTATGAACTTTTATGTGTAATACATTTATAGTTTTTTTGATTCTTTTTTTAACTTTCACCTCATTCCTTTCATTTGAAAACTAGGACATTTATACTCTTCTTAAACATTTTGTATTTTAGGGGCGCCTGGGTGGCTCAGTCAGTTAGGCCTCAGACTCTTGATTACGGCTCAGGGTTGTAAGATTGAGCCCCTACATGCGGCTCTCTGCTCAGTCGGGAGTCTGCTTGAGATTCTTTCCCTCTGCCTCTATCCCTGCTCCTGTGCATGTGCTCTGTTTCTCTCTCTCTCTCAGAAAAATAAACCTTTAAAAAAATTTTTGTATTTTACAAATGACATTTGGCATACAGTGATTCGTGTCTTTTAGAAATCATTAAGTTGGTGGGTGGTAAATTTTTTTGCCTCAAGCATTAATTTTTTTTTTTAAAGATTGTATTTATTTATTTGAGAGCACGAGCGGGAGGAGGGGCAGAGAGGGAGAAGCAGGCTCCCCGCTGAGCAGGGAGCCTGACGTGGGGCTCGATCCCAGGACTCCCGGATCATGACCTGAGACAAGGCAGACGCTTAACTGACTGAACCACCCAGGTGCCCCTCAAGCATTAATTTTTATTAATTTTTTATTTTTACTTTTTTTAAAGATTTTATTTATTTGACAGAGAAGTCACAGCTAGAGAGAGAACACAAGCAGGGGGACTGGTAGAGGGAGAAGCAGGCTTCCCACTGAGCAAGGAGCCTAATGTGGGGCTCAATCTCAGGACCCTGGGATCATGACCTGAGCCAAAGGCAGAAGCTTAACGACTGAGCCACCCAGGCGTCCCTCAAGCATTAATTTTTAAAAATTAGGTTATTGCACTGTCTGCAGTAAAGGCTCTTTTGTGTTCAAGATTCCTTAAAAATCACCTTGAATTTTTTTTTTTTAATTTTCTTTTTTAAGATTTTATTTATTTGAGAGCGTGCATGCACACAAGGCGGGGATGGAGGGCAGAGGGAGAAGGTGAGGGACAAGCAGACTCCCCACTGAGCACAGAGCCCAAGGAGTGGTTCATTGCAGGGCTTGGTCCCAGGACCCCAAAATATGACAGAAGTCAGAGGCTTAATGGGCTGAGCCACCCAGGCACCCTGCAGAGGATTCTTTCTAATTTCCTCATTTCCATGTTTGTAAATTATTTATGCTCATCACAACATCAGAAACTAAAGTAGCTCTTAGACTTGCTGCTGCATACTTCAATGCATTAATAAAGATGCATATGTGTTACTGTTTTATAGTTTAAAAATTATACTTTGGAGAATTTTGAACATATACAAAAATAGAAAAATAGTAAGTGAATCCCATGTACCCAGCATTCAGCCCAAACAACCATCAGTTGTGGCCTATCCTGCCTTAATGAAGAAAATTAAAGCAAAGGAGGGAACAGAGAGTCACGGGGGTGGGAGGAATAAGTAAGGCCTCTTTGAAAAGATGGTAATTGTGGGGCGCCTAGGTTGCTCGTTCGGTTAAAGTGGCTGCCTTTGGCTCAGGTCATGATCCCAGGGCTTCGGGATCGAGCCCCGCATCGGGCTACCTGGTTAGCAGAGAGCCTGCTTCTCCCTCTCCCTCTGCCTGTTGCTCTGCCTCCTTGTTCTGTCTCTCTATAAAACACTAACTCTGCTTATGAAAGAAAGAAAGAGAGAGAGAGAAAGAAAGAGAAGGAAGGAAAGAAAGGAAGGAAAGAAGGAAAGAAAGGAAGGAAAGAAAAGAAAGAAAGAAAGAGAAAAGGAAGGAAGGAAGAGAAAAGATGGTATTTGATACACCAAAATGAAGGCCTGTCCACGCTTAGATCCACTTCTTTCTTACCAATGTCATTTTTTCTCATTTAAAATTTATTTTGGAATATAGTTCATGAATGGTACAAAGAATTCCCACATTCCCTTCATCCAGATTCCTCAATTGTTAGCACTTTGCAACATTTGCTCCATTACCCTCTCTTGTCTTTTTGTGGCATGATATCCTGTTACCCTTAAAGTCTCTAGTATATACCTTCCCAAAACAAGGACACTCTTGCACTGCACCTCATTGTCTTCCCAGCCAGGAAGTCAGTATTGGTACAATACTACTGCCCAGCCCATAGACCCCATTCACATGATGCCAGCCATCCCAACAGTGTTCCTTTTTCCTTTTTTGGTCCAGGAACTTAGCCATGTATTGCTGTTGGTGGTTGTGTCTCATCATTCTGGAACACTTTCTCAGTCTTCCCTAATTCTCATGTGCCTGATAGTCTTATAAAGCATAGGCCTTTCAGGACACCTAGGTGGCTCAGTCAGTTAAGCGTCTGCATTCAGCTCAGCATGATCCTGGTGTCCTGGGATCGAGCCCAGCATCTGGCTCCCTGCTCAGTGGGGAATCTGCTTCTCCCTCTGCCCCTCACCCTGCTCGTGCTCTCTCTCAAATAAATAAATAAAATCTTAAAAAAAAAAAAAAAAAAGCGTAGGCCTTTCCTTCTGCAGGATAACCCTCCACTTGGTCTGTCCAGTATTACCTCATGACCAGATCAGGGCATGCATTCTTGGCAAGAATACTACAGAAATGACCTCTGCCATTCTGAGTAACATATAAGGAGGCAAACAGTACGGATCCATGCCACCACTGGTGATAATAGTTTAATTTTGCTCACCTACTCAAGTTAACGTCTTTACTATTTTCCCCTTTGTATTTGATTAGCATTTTATGGGGAGATATTTTAATATTACGTTGATAGTCTGTCTTTTATTAAACCTATAGTCACCAGCCTTAGCAGTGATAACTCTTGCCTGTAAATATAGTGCTGTGATTCCTTCTATATTTAGTTTGCTGTAGGTAGGAACTTTCTGTGTATGTGTATAATACTTATGATTTCTACTTTTTTCAGTGAGCTCTGGTCCAGGGCTTATTTGATACCCATATTGTCCTATGTTTGACCAGTGGGAGCTCCTTCAAACTGGCTACTGTGTCCTTTTGATATCTCCCCATCACTCTTTAAGCATTTCTTTATTTCAGGCATAAAAAGGCTTACATATACTTCTCTTGTCCTGTAATCAGTCATTTTTCCAAGAAGTCCTGGTTCCTTTTAGTGTAGGGTGGTGTTTAGAAACCAACATCTGGATGCTCAGTGTACCCATTGCTACAGAGCTAAGAAGATGTGTGTCATGTCAAGTATGTATGTATATTTTCATATATACACATTATCTGTACCTTTATGTCCCATTTTAAAAAACGTTCACTTATGTTCCAATACATGAGGATTCTTTCCAACCTCTCCATTTTCATATTTGTATATTTTTTTTTAGACATTGAGAAACCTGACTGCTGCTATTCTCACTGTATTTGCCCAACCAGTTCTGTTCTCAGTGTGTAGCTAATGTCCAGACCACTCTGCTTCCCCCATCTCTGGGCATATCACCCCTGCTGCCTCTGTTTCACATCCCCTCCCTCTCAATTACTTTCTTTGGAAACCAACATTTGAGGGTGAGGAACAGGAAAGGAAAGGAAAGGAAGGTAGGACTGGAAGTGACTTGCATTTTTTGCCCTCAGTATTTCCTCTCCTAGGAGACAATTTGTGGATAAATACATTCACCTGTCTCTGGTTTAAAGCGGATATAGAGGGTGCCTGGGTGGCTCAGTTGGTTAAGTGTCTGCCTTCGGCTCAGGTCATGATCCCAGGGTCCTGGGATGGAGTCCCACATCTGGCTCCCTGCTCAGTAGGGGGCCTGCTTCTCCCTCTCCCTCTGCCTGCTCCCCCTACTTATGCTCTCTCTCTGTCAAATAAATAAATAAAAATTAAAAGAAAAACAGATACAGAGCTACTTGACTCTTAAAATTGTAGTTTTGGTCCTAATCCACCACTGACTTGGTGATATCAGCATAATCACTGGATCAGTCTGAGCTTTATTATATGTTGAGTCACACAGACTAGGGGATAGTGAGAAAGAAGTTTATTTCTTAGGAATAATATTAGGAATCATCATTGCTTCCTTTATTTGGTTGTCAGTCACTCACTGTGGTACCTCAGCAAAATTTTGCCCTTGCCCTACCGTCCCCCAGATCTTACTGACTTTAACTTTTTTTTAAAAAAATTGAGTTATAATTGATGTATACTTGAAACTAATAATGTTATGTAACATAATTTGATATTTGTATATATTTCAATATGGTCACCATATTGAGCCAGTCAGGCGTCCCAAGATTTAATTTTTTAAGTAATCTCTATACCCAGTGTAGGGCTTGAATTTAGAACCCCAAGATCAAGAGTCTTAATGTTCCACCTACTGAGCCAGCCGGGTGCCCCGTGTTGAGGACTTTTTTTTAAGATTTACTTTCTTAGGGGCGCCTGGGTGGCTCAGATGGTTGAGCATCTGCCTTCGGCTCAGGTCATGATCCCGGTCCTGGGATCAAGCCCCACGTTGGGCTCCTGGCTCAGCGGGAGCCTGCTTCTCCTTCTCCCTCGCACCCTCCCTCTGCTCATGTTCTCTCTCTCTGTATCTCTGTGTCTCAAATGAATAAATAAAATCTTTAAAAAAAGATTTACTTTCTTAACAACTTCCAAATAGTATAGTATTGTTAACTGTAGTTACCATACAGCACATTACATCCCTGTGACTAGTTTCTAACTAGAAGTTTGTACCTTTTGACCCCCTTTCTTTCACTCATTTCACCCTTCTACTCACCACCCTCCTATCTGTTCTCTGTATCTATGAGCTTGTGGTTTTTGTTGTTGTTTTTAAGATTCTACATAGAAATGAGATCATATGATATTTGTCTTTCTCTGACTTCATTTAGTATAATGCCCTCAAGGTCCGTCAACATTGTCCCAAATAGCAAGGCTTCCTTTTTTATGGCTGTTTAGTACTCCACTGTGTATAGACACGCTACATCTTCTTTACCTGTTCTTCAGTCCCTGGACACTTAGGTTGTTTCCATGTCTTGGCTGTCGTAAATTATGCTGCAGTGAACATGGGGATGCACATATCTTTTCAAGTTAGTGTTTTCATTTTCTCTGGATAAATACCCAGAAGTGAATTGCTGGATCATATGGTAGTTCTATTTTTAAAGTTTTGAGGAACCTCCGTTACTGTTTTCCAAAGTGGCTGCACTCAACTTTCTTTTTCTCCTCCCTCTGTATACTCTTGGTCCTTATCCAACAGGTTCCTTAGTGAGTTAAGACCCTTATTCTTTGGCACAAGCCCTGGAATGCTGGAGTTTGTACAGTTTGTATTATTTTGAAGTAGATTCCAGACATTTTATCCATGAATATTTTCAGTATTTATGTCTAGAAGATAAGGATTGTTTAAAGAGATATATTTCTTTTTCATATACCCAGTCAGTATTCAAGTTTGTAATTGATTGTGTGTGTTTTAAGAATTTTTTTTTAAATTCAGACTCTATTTAAGGTACACCTATTATAATTGGTGATATGTAATTCTTTAAAAATTTTATTGAAAAACTTAAAAAAAAGTTGGGGCGGGGCACCTGGCTGGCTCAGTTGGTAGAGCATGAGACTCTTGGTCTTGGGGTTGTGAGTTTAAGCCCCAATAAATTTTTAAAAAATTATTGAGGCTTAATTTGCATACAGGAAAATGTGCTTATTTTAAGTGTAAAGTTTCTTGAATTTTGAGAAATGTAGGCATCGTTGTAACCACCACCACCACCACCACCACTGTCCCAGTCGAGATACCACAGTTTATTTACTTACTGATGAACATTTTGACTATTGAAGTCTTTTAATCTGTAGATTTTAATCTCCCTCTTTCCTTACAACTTAATTTGTTGCAAACCAGGTTGATTGTTCTATAGAGTTTCTCACTGTGTGAATTTTGCTGATAGCATTTTTGTCCATGGGGTGCCTGGGTGGCTCAGTCAGGCATCTGACTCTGTTTTGGCTCAGGTCATAATCTTAGGGTCGTGGGTTGGAGCCCCAAGTTGGGCTCCAGGATGGGTGTGGAGCCTGCTTGGGATTCTCTCTCTCCCTCTGCTGCTCCCCACTCTCTCTCTTTAAAAAAAAAAAAAAATTCTTTTCCTGTGATGTATGTTAATATCACCTTTTGTCCTCTGTTTTTTTTTTTTTTTTTTTTTTTAAGGATTTTTTTTATTTGACAGAGAGGGAGCGGCAGGCAGAGGGGGAGGGAGAAGCAGGTTCCCTGCTGAGCAGGGAGCCGGATGCAGGGCTTGATCCCAGGGATCATGACCTGAGCCGAAGGCAGCCGCTTAACTGACTGAGCCACCCAGGCGCCCCTGTCCTCTGATTTTTGTATGAGTGGAACTTACTTTATTGTATTTTTTTAAGATTTTATTTATTTATTTGAAAGAGCAAGAGAGCACAATCGGGGGACAGTAGAGGGAGAGGGAGAAGCAGGCTTCCTGTCGGGCTCCATCCCAGGATCCTGGGATCATGACCTGAGCCGAAGGCAGATGCTTAACCATCTGAGCCACCCAGGCACCCCTGAGTGGAACCATTTTAAAGTATTTTGATAATTGTATTTCATTATAATTGGTTTTCTTTGTAATCTTGTTCATTTTATTAATGTTATTCCAAGGAAGTGTTTGTAGGTTTCACCAGACTGTCAACCCAGTCCAGGGCATGAAAAAGTTAAGAACCATTGGTTTAAGCAAACCATTAGTTTAAGAATAGAATAGTAGCAGCATATTTAAACTTTTTTTTTTTTTTTTTAAGATTTTGTTTATTTGACAGAGAGAGCACAAGCACAAACGGAGGGAGCTGCAGGCAGAGGGAGAGGGAGAAGCAGGCTCCCCGCTGAGCAAGGAGCCCGATGTGGGGCTTGATCCCAGGACCCTGGGACCACGACCCGAGCTGAAGGCAGATGCTTAACTGACTGAGCCACCCAGGTGCCCCAGGAGCAGCACATTTAAGTACTGATTTTAACTTTGACATAGAAAGGTTGAGGTGAAAAAGTTAAAATCACCAAAAAACTTTGACTAGAAAATAAAACAAAGATAGTGTGAGGTGAATAGCTTGATTCCCGCCCCTCCTCTTTTTTACTCATTGTACTCTTAGTGATTGGAACTGCTGTGTTTCCCCCCATGGGTTTTTTGTTTTGTTTTTCAGGTTTTGCATTCTCCTCCTCCAACACCTAGTCTTATCCTAGAAATCTTAGACTCTTTGTATTTCTAAGGTTGCTCGTTTTAGTCAGCTTGAATTCTTTCAGTGACATGAATTTCAAGCACATCCATAGTTAGAATTAAATGCCATAATCAGTACTGACTACTTTTTTTTTTTTCCCCCAGTGTGGAGCCCAGTGCAGGGCTTCAGCTCACGGCCCTGAGATAAAGACCTGAGCTGAGATCAGTTGACACTTAACCACCTGAGCCATTCAGGCGCCTCTGTGGGCCACGCTTTAATCAGAGAAAACAAGATTTGCGAAAATCTCAAGTTTATAGAGAGCTCTTAAAATTCAATTAGTATGTGATGCTGTATATAAAATAAGAGGCTTTAATTCTACAGTAACACATTTATTACCTAAAGTGGGTATATTTAATTTTTCCCAGAAACCAAGTGGGTTGGGTTATAAGATTCCTAGGGTCTTTACAGTTTAAGAAATCTTGTTATAGCTATCATTCATAAGACATAAAGGTCACTGGAACTATAAATTTTTTAAAAGTATGTATTAATGTTCAGTTGGATTATGAGAGTTTAATACCTAGAAATACTGTTGTAGCCATCATACGAAACATTGGTGTTATCAGTTACTTTGAAATGAATCATTCTGCTAACCAGCTATGTTCTTCAGTCAAAAGTAGCCTTTCTGGGTCAAGACATAAGTGGTATTTGTAAAGTTTTAGTTTTAAATTATGTTGCAGTTAATTTTTTAAAATGGTGTGTATGTTTTGTTACATGTAAAGTGTATAAGGATATACTCTAGTTTTTCTTAAACTCACACCTTTCTATTTTTCTTGCGAAGTAACCCTTTCCACAGTGGTTTTTGACACAGATGATCCTTTTTAGCATATATTTGCTTTGTCATCCTAAAAGTAAATGTATAAAAGGAACTTTCATCACCGCTTTGGGTCTCACAGGGTTATGACATTTGATTTCCTTTGTGTTGATCTTATAGGAAAATTTTGTTTTAAAAATGTTTTTCTGAGTGTTTTTTTCTGAATGTTTTATTCTTCCTAAAAGATTTTTTGTAGAAAAAGCTTTTTAGTTCTAGAGATTGTAACTAATCAGATTAAAATGCTGACTGGGGAAGCTTACATGTTTAATAAAATGATTGGCATAGAGACTGATGACTTTTTTTTTTAAGACTTTATTTATTTGACAGAGAGATGAGCACAAGCAGGGGGAGTGGCAGGCAGAGGGAGAGGGAGAAGCAGGGTCCTGGCTGAGCCACCCAGGTGCCCCTAGTGACTTTTTTTTTTTTTTAAAGATTTTGTTTATTTATATTAGAGAGAGAGTGAGCATGAGCAGGGGGAGGAGCAGAGGGACAAGCAGATTTCCATTCCGAGCACCGATCCCCACAAAGGGCTTAATCCCACAATCCTGATAGCAGGACCTGAGCCGAAATCAAGAGTCTCACGCCTAATGGACACAGGTGCCCTGTGACTTATTTTTTAATTGGATGGGGCTAATTCCATGCCAAGGTTCTTTATAGGGAAGCATGTTTACTTAAAAGTTTATAAAACATTGGAATTGAGTAAAAAAAAAAAAATCCAGAGACCTTTTAAGATTGAGGAGTGATAACCCATTTCCTAAATCTAGGAGTAGAGGTAGTCTTCAAAGATTTTACAAAAAACTCAATAGTGGAGTATGAAAAGAATATGGAATTTATGTACATTAAAAAAAGGTGGGATCATGTTTTTGTCTTCTATTTTATCTTAACAACTATATAGTATGAAATAAGGATAAAAGTCACTAGTCAAGGGAAGTATTAAAAGTATTCATAAGTTTTCCTAAGTCATTGTTTAAATTATCATTTTACTAACAAGTAAGTTATAAGGTTAAAAATGAATTTCTTGGGGTGCCTGGGTGGCTCAGTCGTTAAGCATCTGCCTTCGGCTCAGGTCATGATCCTAGGCTCAGCCGGAAACCTGCTTCTCCCTCTCCCAATCCTCCTGCTTGTGTTCCCTCTCTCGCTGTCTCTCTCTTTGTCAAATAAATAAATAAAATCTTAAAAAATGAATTTCTTGGGGTGCCTGGGTGGCTCAGTCGGTTAAGCGTCTGCCTTTGGCTTAGGTCATGATCTTAGTTAGGGTCCTGGGATGGTGGGGGCCCCATCGGGGAGTCTGCTTCTGCTTCTCACTCTGCCCCTCCCCCTGTTCCTTCTCTTTCACTCATTCTTTCTCTCTCAAATAAATAAAATCTTAAAAAGAAATAAAAATAAATTTCTTCTCAGCAATTTTAAGTAATAGTTCTGGTAAACCAGGTAGGAATCATGTTTTCGAAGAGCCCTTTGTATTCATACTAGAGACACTTGATGTGGATTTTTGCTGTTAACTTGTTCCTTTGGCTTCTGCAACTTCAGCTTTGTTTTCTCCAGTCTTCCCTTTTTTTGATAAGCTTGCCTTGCTCCTTTTTCCTTCATCTGCTTTACTTACTGTCATTACTTTAAGAAATGGGTAATCATGATCATTTGCATTCTACTGACAATTATACTTGAACTTTTCCCAGAAAAGTACTATGTAAATCACACACATTTATGAAGTTATTCATGGATTATTGTGAGAACAAATGTCCAAATGTTAACCCAGGCACTCCAGAAAGGAAGGAAATTCTGACTAATGCTACAACATGGATGAACCTTGAAGAAATTGTGCTGAGTGAGGGAATTTCACATCTCTCTGGATTCCCTGTATGCATGCCTATGAAATTTGATTTTCTCCCTTTTAAAAAAAATATATATGCTGGGGCGCCTGGGTGGCTTAGTTAAGTGTCCAACTCTTGATGTCATCTCAGGTCTTGATCTCAGGGCCCTGGTTCAAGCCCTGCATTGGGCTCCAGGCTGAGCGGGGAGCCTACTTTAAAAACAAAAACTAAACAGGGGCGCCTGGGTGGCTCAGTTGGTTAAGCAACTGCCTTTGGCTCAGGTCATGACCCCAGGTCCTGGGATCGAGCCCCCCATCGGGCTCCGTGCTCAGCGGGGAGTCTGCTTCTCCCTCTCCCTCTGCCTGCCGCTCCCTCTGCTTGTGCTCTCTCTCTCTGTCAAAAAAATAAAATCTTTAAAAGAACAACAAAAACAAAATTAAACAAATAAAATTATGCTAAGTGAAATAAGCCAAGTCCCAAAAGGCCAAGTATTGTATTATTCTACTTACAGCAGGTACCTAGAGCACACAAATTCATATAGGCAGAAAGTGGAATGGTGGTTACTTTGTTTTTTTACAGTTATAAGCAGTGTTGCAGTAAGCAGTCTTGTATACTGTTTGCAGACACCTACAACTGCGCATGCATGATCAATCCCCGTGAATGGAATTTCTAGGGATGTGTACTTAATTCTTAATACTATCAAATTGTCTTCCTAAGAGTTTTTTCTGATTTATACTCCTGCAGAGAGTGTTATGATAGTGTCTATTATCTTAGACTAGTACCTAGGTATTATTAAAATTTAGGGTTTTGTGTTATGTTGCCTTTTTTAAAAGTTAGATTTTCAAAATTTTGAGTGAAATTGAGCAGCTTTTTTGAGTATTTCTTTTGTTTACTATTTGTATGTGCATATTTTATTTATTTTTAAGATTTTGTTTTTAAGTAATCTCTACACCCAACATGGGGCTCAACCTACAACCCTGAGAACAAGAGTCACATGCTCCACCAACTGAGCCAACCAGGCGCCCCCTGTGTGTATGTACATATTTTTTTTTATTTAACTAATTAATTTTTTTTTTTAGATTTTATTTATTTGAGAGAGAGAGACAGAGATAGTAAGAGAAAGCACAAGTGGGGAGGAGAGGGAGAAGCAGGCTCTACCCGCAGAGCAAGGAGCCTGATGCAGGACTCGATCCCAGGACTCCGGGATCATGACCTGAGCCGGACGCAGATGCTCAACTGACTGAGCCACCCACGCGCCCTGACTGACTAATTTTTAAAAAGGTTTTATTAGAGCGAGCGTGGGTGCAAATGGGAGGAGGGGCAGAAGGAGAGGGAGAAGCAGACTCCCCACTGACTGGGGAGCCTGATGCAGGGCTCCATCCCAGAACCCTGAGATCCTGACCTGAGCCAAAGTTGGCCACTTAACTGAGCCACCCAGGCGCCTCAGTATGTGCATAAATTGAAAAACTTCATATTCAGATATTTTGCCTGTTTTTGTATTTGGGCCTGTGTTTCCCTTGATTTGTCAGAATTGTTTGTATATTTTGGAAAACATTTATTTCTCATGTGTTACAAGTATTTTTCCCCATTTATCTTTTGACTGTTTTATTATTCAGGAGCTATAATTTTCTGTGGTTTATGTGGTCTTTTCCTTTTTCTTTTTTTTTCCCCCCTGGAGATTACACAAAACCGTTCAAATTACAACTTTATTGAATTTGCAGAAGCATACTACAGTAATACATTTAAAAAATCACATAGCAGGGTGCCTGGGTGGCTCAGTCGGTTGAGCATCTGCCTTTGGCTCAGGTCATGATCTCAGGGTCCTGGGATTGAGCCCCCCATCAGGTGCTCTGCTCAGCGGGTAGTCTGCTTCTGCCTCTCACTCTTCCGTTGTGCTCTCTCTCATAGATAAATAAAATCTTTTAAAAAAAAAATCACATAGCACTTAGTAGGTGTATGTATACATGTACATTCCAGAAGACAAATAACAAATAGAATTTATGTGGTCTTTTTCTTTATGATTTAGAGATTTTAGACCCAAGATTATATAACAAATTAATAATTTTTATTTTTTTTTTTGGCAGAGCGAGAATGCAAATTGACAAACTATTATAAATCATTCCTCCTTTCGTCTTTTTCCACTCCTCCCCCTATCCCTCCAAGTAGAGAAACATCTCTCAGGGTATTAGCTTTTTTTCCAGTAATACTAGGGCTGTGTGGTTGACAGCCTTTTGCTGGCTTTAGGGATCCTTAGTCTTTTGCCATCTTTAGTAATTATTTGTACTTAGGCAAAAGATAGTGTGATTAAAAGAGGAATATATTAATTATTTAAAAATAGTTTATAAATCTACTTTATATATAAATTTATTTCACAGTAGATTTCCTGAAAGAATTCTGTATCATCGTGAGATGGAAATGGCAGATTCTGGCTGTCACCAGTAATGGGTTACTTATCTTCTCAGTCAGACATACTTGAAATAGAAAATGTCTTCCAAGTGTGCCCAGTTATGGGAAACACAGCACACTGTTGATTTATATTGAGATAACAAGATCTTTTTTTATTTTTATTTTTTTAAAGATTTATTTATTTGACAGAGAGACACAGCAAGAGAGGGAACACAAGCATGGGGAGTGGGAGAGGGAGAAGCAGGCTTCCCGCCGAGCAGGGAGCCCCATGTGGAGCTCTATCCCAGAATCCTGGGATCATGACCTGAGCCGAAGGCAGACGGCAGACGCTTAACGACTGAGCCACCCAGGCGCCCCAACATAGATCTTTTTTTAAGATTTAAATTCAGTTAGTTAACATATAGTGTATTATTAGTTTCAGAAGTAGAGTTCAGCGATTGATCAGTTGCATATAACACGCAGTGTTCATTATATCAAGTGCCCTCCTTTTAATGCCCATCACCCAGTTACCCCATCCCCCCCCACCTTCCTTCCAGCAACCCTCAGTTGTGTTTCCTATAGTTGAGAGTCTCTTATTAAAAAAAAAAAAAGTCATTTATGGTTTGTCTCCCTCTCTGATTTTGTCTTTTTTTATTTTTCCCTCCCTTCCCCCATGATCCTGTTTTGTTTCTTAAATTCCACGAGTGAAATATGATAATTATCTTTCTGCGATTGACTTATTTTGCTTAGCATAATACCCTCTAGAGATAACAGATCTTTGTGACTAAAGGAGATACAAAATCTTTTGTATTTAAGGACAGTGACAGGCATTATTTTATGTCTTTCTTTTTTCAAAAATATTTATTTAAGTAATCTCTACACCAAATGTGGGGCTCGAACTTAAAACCCTGAGATCAAGAATTTCAAGTTCTAATGACTGAGCCAGCCAGTCATCCCTATATCTTTTTCTTTTTCTTTCTTTCTTTTTTTTTTTTTTTTTAATATTTTATTTATTTACTTGTCAGAGAGCCGAGCACAAGCAGGGGGAGAGGCAGGCAGAGGGAGAAGCGGGCTCCCTGCTGAGCAAGAATCCTGATGCGGGGCTCCATCCCAGGACCCTGGGATCATGACCTGAGCTGAAGGTAGACGGTTAACCGACTAAGCCACTCAGGCGTTCCGTATCTTTTTCTTTTAATAAGTTTTATTGGGATATAATCCACATGGCATAAAGGTCATCCTTTTTTTTTTTTTTAAAAAGATTTTATTTATTTATTTGACAGAGAGAGAAACAGCGAGAGAGGGAACACAAGCAGGGGGAGTGGGAGAGGGAGAAGTAGGCTTCCCGCGGAGCAGGGAGCCCGATGCGGGGCTTGATCCCAGGACTCTGGGATCATGACCTGAGCTGAAGGCAGACGCTAAATGACTGAGCCACCCAGGCACCCCTAAAACTCATCCTTTTAAAGTGTACAATCCAGGGGCACTGGCTGGCTCAGTTGGTAGAGCATATGACTCTTAATCTCAGCATCATGAATTCAAGCCCCAAGTGGATATAGATCTTACTTTAAAAAGGTTAAAAGAACTTATTTTATTTTTATTTTATTTATTTATTTTTATTTAAATTCAGTTAGCCAACCTATAGTACATCATTAATTTCAGATACAGAGTTCAGTAATTCATCAGTTGTGTATAACACCCAGTACTCATCACATCACCCAATTATCCCATCCCCCCACTTACCTCCCCTCCAGTAACCCTCAGTTTATTTCTTATAGTTAAGAGTCTCTCATGGTTTGTCTCCCTCTCTGATTTCTTTCCATTCTGTTTTCCCTCCCTTCCCCTATTTTTTTAATACCTTATTTTATATTGTGTTTTATCATGATAAAATTTTTTTTTTTTTTTTTTTTAATGAGAGAGAGAGAACAAGCGTATGGGAGAGGCAGAGCGAGACGGAGAAGCAGGATCCCCGCTGAGTGGGGAGCCCGATGCGGGACTCGATCCCAGGACCCTGGGATCATGACCTGAGCCGAAGGCAAGACGCTTAACGACTGAGCCACCCAGGTGCCCCCATGATAAAATTTTTGACCTGTGATTTATGTAAGAAAAATGTGGCCATCTTGAATTTATTTATTCATTTTATTTTAAAGATTTATTTGAGAGAGTGAGAGGGGAAGGGACAGAGGGAGAGGAAGAGAGAATCCCAAGCAGACTCTGTACCCAGTGTGGAGCCTGATGCAGGGCTTGATCTCATGACCCTGAGATCACAACCCAAGCAGAAACCAAGTGTCCGGCTCAACCGACTGTGCCACCCAGGCACCCCTGGGCAGTTCTAATTTAAATGCTGTTATAACATATTAAGTTGCTAAGGATTCTGCCTTTTGGTCTGCCTGAAGTATTTCTAGTTATTAGTGTAGGACGTAAAATAAAGGTCTGTCATAAGAGGGAAAACCAGCCTTTTGGTCTGAATTTAAGATCAGGGGCGCCTGGGTGGCTCAGATGGTTGAGCATCTCTGCTTTCGGCTCAGGTCATGATCTCTAGGTCCTGGGATCGAGCCCCACATCGGGCTCCTTGCTCAGCAGGGAGTCTGCTTTTCCTTCTGCTTCTGCCTCTCCCCCTGCTTATACTCTCTCTGTCTCTCTCTCTCAAATGAATAAATAAAATCTTTAAAAAAAAAGATTAAAAAAATAAATAGATCAGGGGCGCCTGGGTGGCTCAGTCGGTTAGGCGGCTGCCTTCGGCTCAGGTCATGATCCCAGGGTCCTGGGATTGAGCCCCGCATCGGGCTCCGTGCTCAGCGGAGAGCCTGCTTCTCCCTTTCCCTCTGCCTGCCGCTCTGCCTACTTGTGCTATCTCTCTGTCAAATAAAAAAAAAAAAAAAATCTTTAAAATAAATAAATAAATAAATCAGATGGGTTGATTTATATATTAGTAATTCCTTTGTAAAAAGTTACTGCTATAAAAAGGTAATATAAGTGTTGATGTTACTGCATTATTTCAGGTAGTTTGGTAATTGTAATGGATATACTTAAGACCCAGCTGGGTGACCTTGAAAGAAGAATGATTCTGAATAAAAAACAAACATTTCTTATAGGTAGCCCAACCAGGCTTTAATATTTATCTTTTAGGCCTTTTTATCCCTTATGACATGTTCATTTGCTCTTACTTTCTTTCTGTCTGAGCTTATTGGCCATTTACTTTTGAATAAGGAACATCTTGGCCATTATGGGATGGAAGGGTGGGAAAGTGGGAAATACACAAAACCATTGGTAGTTTGATAAAATATGCAATGTTTGGAAAGTGATATATTGGGTTTTACAGAGTAGATGTTTAGGTTAATTGCATGCCTCTTCAAAAAGGCTAATATTTTCCCTCTGTACGATCCTATAACTCTTACCTGGAATAGTGGGACAACATTGAAGCTTTAGAAGGGATCTCTTTACTTGGAAATAGAGCAGTAATGTTAGTAATCATAAAAGACTCAGATGTGATATTTTAACACCAGGAGTTAACTGGGCAAAGAAAGGGTAGATGTAGAATTCAGATGTATTGTCTAAGCAGAGTGGATCTATGGTTGTTTCAAAAATGACTTGGGGAGAGGTGCCTGGCTTGCTCAGTTGGTTAAGCATCCGACTCTTGATTTTGCCTCATGTCATGATCTCAGGGTTGTGAGGTTGGGCTCCACGCAGGGCATGGAGCCTGCTTAAGATTCTCTCCCTTTACTTTTACCAACCCCCCCCCCTCACCCCCCACCACCTCCCTCTCTCTCTCCCTCTCCCTCCCTCTCTTAAAAAAAAAATGACTTGGGGAGGATTGTTTTCTGTAGTAGGAGGCTTTTTGTGAAAAGCAAGTACTGTATGTGGCTATTCTTTACTATTGCTTATTAGTAGGATCAGTTGCAAAAACTAGAATTAAAATTAATTGCATTTTCATTGATAACCCAGCCAATAATGGTTGAGTGCAGTGCCTTCTGGAAAGAAGGGGTGTTGAGAAGTATGTCTGTGTTGAGGGTTATGTCTTTAGCTTTATGTAATGGTGTTGCTTTGGAAATTATAGAGTAAGTTTCTTGTGGAGTTGATAAAAACAGTTTAGAGTAGGACAACTCTTCACCTCTCAGGGATCTAAATTGTAATTAAATTCCCTCAGGCTAGGGATCTTTGCTTTGTTCCTTGATACGCATCAGGTGCCTAGAACAGTACCTGTTAAAAATCATATAATTAATAATTGAATTAGGATCAGAACATTAGTGTCTTTTCTTATACTCTCATGCTTTGCCTCCACTATGTCAACATTGCTTTCCAATGTGAACTCTGAGGCCATTAATTCACTGAAATTATATTCTTCAAGGAACTGCTAAGGACTGTCAGTGCTTATTATATAAATTGTCCATTGTGGGTTTTTTTTTTTTTAAGATTTTTTTTTTTTTTTTAAGTAATCTTTAGGGGCACCTGGGTGGCTTAGTTGGTTGAGCGACTGCCTTTGGCTCAGTCATGATCCCAGGGTCCTGGGATTGAGCCCCACATTGGGCTCCCTGCTCGGTGGGGGGCCTGCTTCTCCTTCTCCCTCTGCTGCTTCCACTGTTGGTGCTCTCCTGCTTTCTCATTCTGTCAAATAAGTAAATAAAATCTTAAAAAAAAAAAAAAATCTTTACACCCAACATGGGGCTCAAACCCACAACCTCAAGATCAAGAGTCACAGGCTCCACCGAATGAACCAGCCAGGCGCCCCTAAATTGTCTGTTGTTGAAAGGAGGCCAAACATTTCACCAAACCTGGCATTATTTTGGGTAATTTTTTTTTTTTTTTAAGTTGGCTCCCCCAACGTGAGGCTTGAACCCAGGACCCTGAGATTAAGAGTTGAATGCTGTACCGACTGAACAAGCAGGCACCCTTATCTTGGATAATTTTTAAATTGAATCTTAAAAACTTAGAATACAGTGTATGTTGATCAATTTAATATTTTTTAATGTTGAACATTTTGACCAAACAAGCCAATTTAGTATTGTTTCTTTACTGTGTTTTTGAAGACAAACCTATTAAATAGTTATGTACTGCAGCTTGTAGCAGTCGAACACAATTTCTTAGCTTTCTGTTCTCATTTATTTTAAACTTAGGTTCTCTTAATTCTTGAGAAATTATAAATGAGTTAACTTAATCACATAACTAGTGACCGTGTAATTTTAGAAATTGATATTTTCTGTATGTTACTGGAAAATATTCCATAGGTTCTCTGAAAACCTGTATGTATCTAAGGCTCGATGTTGTTGAAAAGGAAATATTACCTAATTGTGGTTTGATTCCTTTTTAACTACTAAATGTCAGATAAATGTTTCATCTTGAATACTTGAAAACTGTAGGAAATGTGTTATTTTGGAAAGAGTAGACAAAATCAGGACATCACCTTTACCAGCTGAGTTTTCATGGATATGAAGAGTTAGACACTGCTTTTTTTTTTTTTAATTTGGGAGTTTCCAGTCTTCTCAGTATAGAAGAGTAATGTAGAGTTGTAATACTCGATGGAGTTCTCCTTTGTTGAATTGGAAGATAAATTTATGTCTTGTTTCTGAAGTGTGCTCTCCTTATATAAAAATGATAGAGATGGTAAGCCCGCCCTTCTGAGGAAGGGAGCATGATTTGACTTTATTTTATACCCATAATCTATGGAATGATTATTTGGTAATTAATAATCAATGCATAGTATTGTATTTAACTCTTTGTTATTCAGGACATAAGCTTAAACATTTGTTTTCCCCGTATTATTCTTTGGCTAACTGAATTTTTGGTGGGGAGTTGCTTCCCTTTGCTGCTTCACTCTTTTTTTTTTAATTAACTAATTAATTATATTTTATTTTATTTTTTAAAGATTTTATTTATTTGACACAGAGACAGAGTGAGCACAAGCAGGGGGAGTGGCAGGCAGAGGGAGAGGGAGAAGCAGGCTCCCCACAGAGAAGGGGGAGCCCGATGTGGGACTCAATTCCAGGACTCTGGGATCATGACCTGAGCCGAAGGCAGTCATTTAACCAACTGAGCCACCCAGGCGCCCTAATTTATTTTAGAGAGCGAGCACAAACTCGTGCAGGCATGGGGGAGGGGCAGAGGGAGATGGAGAGAATCTCAGGCAGACTCCCCTCTTGGGGCTCCATTCCACGACCCTGAGATCATGACCTGAGCTGAAATCAAGAATCAGATGCTTAACTGACTGAGCCACCCAGGCGCCCTTCTTTTTTTTAATAGAAAAACCTATGCAGGGGCGCCTGGGTGGCTCAGTTGTTAAGCGTCTGCCTTCAGCTCAGGTCATGATCCCAGGGTCCTGGGATCGAGCCCCACATGGGGCTTCCCTCTCTCTCTGCCCCTGCTTGTGTTCCCTCTCTCGCTGTGTCTCTCTCTGTCAAATAAATAAAAATCTTTAAAAAGAAAAAGAAAAACCTATGCAACCTTCCATTTAGTGATAAACTTTGTAGGTGTGGGTGTGGTAAAATATGCATAATATAACATTCATTTTAACCATTTTTAGGTATACAACTCAGTGGTGTTAAGTACATTCATGGTGTTATATATAACCATTACCACTATCTATTTCTAGAATTTTTTCATCCCATACAGAAATTCTATACCCATTAAGCAATAACTCCCCATTTCCCCATTTGTCTCTGCTCCTCCTAACCTCTATTCTACTTTCTGTCTCTATGAATTTGCCTATTCTAGATACCTCATATAAGTGGAATCATAAACGAATTGTCCTTTTGTGTCTGGCTTATTTCATTTAGGGTGGTGTTTTAAATAATTTTTATCCATGTTGTGTCATATACCAAACTTCGTTTATTTTTATGTCTTAATATACTATCCCATTATACGTATATTTCACATTTTGTTTATTCATTCATTGGTAGACACTAGGGTTGTTTCCATCTTTTGGCTGTTGTAAATAATGCTGCAGTGAACACTGGTGTACACATATCTATTTGAGCCCCAGTTTTCACTTCTTAAGGAGTGGAATTGCTGGATCATATGATAATTCTATGCTTAACTTCTTGAGAAAATGCCAAACTTTTCCACAGTGGCTGCACGATTTTATAGTTCTACTAGATCTGCACTGGATTTCAAATTTTTCTGCATTCTTGTCAATACTTGTTCTTTTCTTCCTTTTTTTTTTTTTCTGCCTTAAATAGTCATCCTAGTGGATGTGAAGTGGTATCTCATTGTGGTTTTAATTTGCATTTCCCTAATGACTAATAATTTTAAGCAGATTTTCCTGGGTTTATCTGCCATCTGTGTGTCTTTGTTGAAGTGTTTTGCCTATTTAAAAATGGGTTGAATTATAAGATTTCTTATACTCTGGATACAAGTCCTTTGTCAGATACAGTAGAAGGTATTGTTTAATGTTTGTATGGAAAAAAAAAGAACTATTCCAATTTCTATCAGATTTTTTCCAAATTAAAAAAGATCCTGTCATTAATTCAGTATCAACAAATAATTTTGTTACTTCTAGTTCAGTTGCCTGATAAAACAGAATTTTAGGATTATGTTTCCCTTGCGAGAGGTATAACTTATACTAGAGAATGTAAAGAGAAAAGTTCTGCTTTCTGATTATGTCAGCTCCAGGAGAAGTGTAAAATTATGATTTTGGTTTGTCAGCAAATAAGAATGCTATATTTAAAATTGCTGTGCCTGCCTTTCTAAAATGCCAGATATAAGTGCATAAAGCATAGTTAACTCCTAATGAAATTCATAGAATTTTCATGACTTTTAAAATTCCAAATCAGTGTATTTCTTACATATATCTTCCAAATATAAAAGGTGCCCTAAAATTTTTCTTTACAGACATATCAAGCATTTTTTTTTAATAAAAATGGGAACATAGGGTCTATCAAAAGATTTTCTCAAATTTATTAATTTAAATGAAAAACAATTTTAAGTGTACCTAAATTATAAATTTTAGTAGTTTTAACCTCCTGGAAAAAACTAAATAGCAGAAAACTGCATTAAAAAATTAGACTGTTGGGGTGCCTGGGTGGCTCAGTTGGTTGGGCGACTGCCTTCGGCTCAGGTCGTGATCCTGGAGTCCCGGGATCGAGTCCCACATCGGGCTCCCTGCTCAGCAGGGAGTCTACTTCTCCCTCTGACCCTCCCCACTCTCATGCTCTCTCTATCTCATTCTCTCTCTCAAATAAATAAATAAAATCTTAAAAAAAAAATAAAAGACATTTAAAAAAAAAAAAAAAATTAGACTGTTGGGCACCTGAGTGGCTCAGATGGTTAAGCATCTGCCTTTGGCTCAGGTCATGATCCAGGGTCCTGGGATTGAGTCCTGCATTGCGCTCCCTGCTCAGCAGGGAGCCTGTTTCTCCCTCTGCCTCTCTCTCTCTTTCTCTCTCTGTCTCTCATGAATAAATAAAAATCTTAAAAAAAAAAATTAGACTGTTGGGGCACCTGGGTGGCTCAGTCGCTTAAGTGTCTGCCTTTGGCTCGGGTCATGATCTCAGGGTCCTGGGATCGAGTCCTGTGGTGGGCTCCATGCTCAGCAGGTAGTCCTCCCTCTGCCCCTCACCCAGCTCATGCTTTCTCTCTCTCGGATAAATAAAATCCTTAAAAAATTATTTTTTTTTAATAGTGTGTTACTTCAAATGGACACACAAAATACTTGGATTTATTTTACCTTCAAGTAAAGATTGTGGAATCATCTCATTTTTTCAGTAAGATCATTTTCACTTAATGAGTTAAATTAAAATGAAATCTGTAAAATAACTGTATTTAGTTATAATTTTCAGTTAAATAAACATTTTTAAAGATTTCTAAGTAACATTGAACGATCTTAGGTTTAGTAACCTTTTTTAGAATGTAAAAATTCATAAAACTTCTGAGAGATTCATTTCAGCTAAGGGTTCTTAAAAGGTGAAAAGTAATTTAGTAAATATTTAAGAAGTGAGAGTAATAAAATGGTTAAAACATTTGTAAATTTTGGGGGACCTGGCTGGCTGGTTCGGTAGAGCATGTGACTCTAGATCTCAGGGCTCATGAGTTCAAGCCCCACATTGGGTGTAGAGCTTACTTTAAAAAAAAATTTGTAAATTTTGCCCCAAGAAAGAAAAATGTGAATGTAAAAGCCATCTTAAGTGTCACTTTGTAACCCCTCCCACATACATAGATAATGTAAATTGTCTAAAAATAAGAAACACATTTTCAAAAACTGTTCTTGGAAAATTATTGTTATGCAACAATAATGTTGGTTTTATTTTTTCCAGATATGGCCGTGTGGAAAGTGTCAAAATTCTCCCCAAGAGGGGATCTGAAGGAGGAGTGGCTGCCTTTGTGGATTTTGTGGACATCAAAAGTGCACAGAAAGCTCACAACTCAGTCAACAAAATGGGAGATAGAGACCTACGCACGGATTATAATGAACCAGGCACCATTCCGAGTGCTGCTCGGGGATTGGATGATACAGTTTCCATAGCATCTCGTAGTAGAGAGGTTTCTGGGTTCAGAGGAGGTGGTGGAGGGCCTGCTTATGGCCCCCCACCATCACTTCATGCACGAGAAGGACGTTATGAGCGGAGACTTGATGGGTAAGTTCCAAGGTTTCTGTAGGCAGGTATTTTGTATTTGATATGGTGAGAAACAGAAACTCATATTTAGGGGCCCCAGATGGATTTAAAGTTTTGGGCATTCTCAATGTTTCCTATTTTGGGTTGGAAACGGAAGTGATTTCTATCCCAGTGGCTGGTATCTTGTGGAATCGTAGAGGATTATTTCCTGCAGCTGGTTGGATATCTACTCCTGAGATATAAAATGGTGGAAGATTTTGTATGGCAGTATCATTTTTGGAGTTACCTGTCTTCTAGAATTAATTATTCCTTCTCTTGGATAATCTGAAGGCCTTCCTTGGATATATCTCTGCTATCTGATGGAGCTATTTGGCTACAGATTTTGTGGTTGTACTATATGGAATATTTCTGGAATATTAGAGCCTACAGATTCTTTTAGAAGTTGATATCTGCTTCTCAATTTTCACTACACAAAGTGTACAAACAAATTGGATTGTCCCCAAAAACCTAGCAGACCATAATGATTCAACCGCTTGGATCCTACAAACAATACTTTAATCTGGAAATCTGTACTTGGATGAAGAAGAGTGAAGGCAATGTTTGATTTTTTCCATTTTGGATCTACACAGTTTCCATGTTGGAATTATACTCCTTGATGGAATGGGAGAAATTTGAGATGATGAATGTTTCTAAATCCTGGAATATAGCCATTCTTTTCTAATTGCTGGAATGTATGGGATGTCATGCAGTCAAGATTCCATTAGCCCAGGGGAAGAGGATTACTATTTTGTTTCTTAAGCAAGTTGCTGTCCAGTTAAAGGTACTTTAGCCTTGAACACATGGTGACGATCAGTTGTGGATACAGCAATCAAAATTGACTGTGCTGGATGGCTACAAAGGTGAACTAATGGGGAGCAACTGTTCCTTCCTCATTTGGTGGAATCATAGAGGATATTTCCTCTTCTGTCAGCTGCCTGATTCCTACTTAGGGCTGGAAATTTTTATGAATGTGGATGAATTTATAATTGTCTACTATCTCAAGAAAGAAGTCTGGGGGTTTGAGAGTTACAGTTTGTCTGGGACTACTTGCTTCCAGTGGAATTATTTTATCTGGTCACTAAGATTTTTTTTTTCCTTATGGTTCATCTAAATATCATTTGACACCCTTGCCCATTAAGAAGGTGGATTACCCCCATAAGAGGGGCCAAAATTGGGGAAGTTATGTTCACAATTCTCTCCCTAGATTTAATTGGGATTATAGGTCGTGTTTCCACACTTGGAAAAGGTTGGTATGTCCTGACCTGTGTATATTAGCCCCTCTCCTAACCCAAGTCAAACTCTCTCTTTTTTCCCCCCACTAACTCTAGAAGTATTTAGTACTAATAGATGAATCAAAGAATAGCTATTAGATTTCAGCCCTGCTAGTTCTTGTGCCTGCCTTCTGTATCTTCCTAAAATATCAGCTGTAGCAGTAATTCTCCTAGAACTATTGCCTATTGCTTCTGTTGTATCGTTAATAACAGCTTTTACCAATTAACATTTGATAGGGTGCTAAATGAATTATTTGTGAAATTTTCTCTTAAGTCTCAAAGGAAACCCTGTTGTTTGTTAGACGTTGAAATACCTATCCAAATGCCAGAAATGTAGCAAATTTAAAAAGGAGAAAGTTATTTAATACATTTAAATAGGAAAGGTATTACTGAATTTTTTGCCATGCCAGTTGCTTTACATCATAGCAGCAAAAAGCAGAAATAGCCTAGGAAGGTATGGTTGCTACTAAGTGAAGTGGTGGGTGAAAGTGAAGATTAGTGCACAGATTTGGATCTATGTATGTATTGGGGACATAGTATTAGTTGTAAGATTTTTGCCAGATATTCTTCACTGGAAAGATTCTAATTTTTCTGTGTTTTTGATGATTTCTTAATCTTTTGATAGAAGATCTGATCCAAAGATAAGGTTGGGAAGAAACCCAATCTCAAGTTGAGATTCAGGTGATGAAATGGTCTTTTAGGAACTCAGGAAATGAGTTCTGGTTTTCTACAAAAGTAGAAGATGTTAAGATTTCTTTATAGGATTAGAATTGGTTTTCAGTATTAACACATAATTGCATGTGTGTAATTGAACATGCAACAATTTTTTGTAACCGTAGGTTGGCAAATATTCATGTCCTACAGAAATATTTTTTTTTTAGGTTAAACCATTGCTGATAGCAACCTTCGAATGAATATCTTAGTTTCCAAAGTTGGCTGATTTCATCAGAGGCAATTTGATTTTAGCTAAAACCTTTGAGAGTATATTTCCTGTAAACATTAAGTATAGACATTAACAAGTAGAATCATAGTTGTTTTAAAAATTATGTGGAATTTGATAGCACCAGGAGATAAAATAATCTTTATTCTTTAATTGAATTTACCATAGAATAGCATGTGTCAATCCAGTATTTTGATAAGTTGTCTTTTTATTTTAAGATTCCATTTCTGTTATTAAATGTGATTGGGCACAGCAGTTTACATAATCTGGTAATTTTTATAATTACTCAAGAAGTCGAAAGTTAATGAGAAAAAGTTACACTTAAAATTTTTTTCTGGACTTCTTTGAAAATGCCCTCTTACTGCTGGGACATACATTGCAATAGGGCTTTCATGTCTGTGTTAAAATGTATTATGGAAATTTTGCCTAAAATAAATTTGTCAAGTAAGTAAAAGTTTGGTATATATTTTAATCAGGTGGAAGTATAGAAAACTTTGATATTAAAATGACAGTCCCTTCTTGTTACATTAAACTGCAAATGAAAAGGAGATGGTATATGTATATTTCTGTACATAAGCCAGAAAATCCCTAATAAAAAGAGCATCTGACTTGCAGAACACTAGTCATGAAAGCCCAATATACACAATGGTTGCTCAGCTGTGAAAATAATTTTTGGAGTTAAGTAAAATGTTAAGCTTAGTAGTGTTTGCTTACTAAGTAGGTTAATGCTGTTTAGCAAATGACAGTTGCAAAGACAGACTGCTGAAATGAATGTTTGCATGACTTGCTTTTAGTTTTGCTTGCCCTTTTCTGATTGAGTAAATATTTTTCCCCCCCTCCTAAATGCAGGGCTTCAGATAACAGGGAGCGTGCTTATGAACATAGTGCCTATGGACACCATGAACGGGGGACGGGAGGATTTGATCGGACAAGACATTACGATCAGGATTACTATAGAGATCCTCGCGAGCGGACTTTACAACATGGGCTCTATTATACTTCTCGGAGTCGAAGTCCAAACCGTTTTGATGCTCATGACCCCCGATACGAACCTAGGGCTCGGGAGCAGTTTACACTGCCCAGTGTGGTACACAGGGATATCTACAGGGATGATATTACCCGGGAGGTACGAGGCAGAAGGCCAGAGCGGAATTACCAGCACAGCAGGAGTCGGTCACCACATTCATCACAGTCTAGAAATCAGTCTCCTCAGAGACTGGCTAGCCAAGCGTCTAGACCTACCAGGTCCCCTAGCGGCAGCGGCTCTAGGAGTAGATCCTCCAGTAGTGACTCAATCAGCAGCAGCAGTAGTACCAGCAGTGACAGGTAGGTTAACAGCTTTTTGTTCTAACAGACGAGCTGTTGAATAAAATGTCACAAATTCTCAACAATTAGTGGTAATGATTTGTAGCATAGTAATATTTTTCAAAGTAAGTAATCTTGGATCATGTATATAACAAGTGAAGAGGCTTTGATTAGTGGGTGGCCATGGAATTCACCATTCTGTCAAGTACCTGCAATTAAGTGATTTGCAAATACTGTTTTGTGCTCCAGATGCTCAATATTAAAATGGCCAAAAGAGTTAGAAAAACGGTAACTTTAGCTGAATGAAGTAAATCCTGTGCCGTGGTATCTCTTTAAAGTTTTTAATTTCTTGGGTGTATAATGTTAACTTCTGTTATTTTGGTTGAAAATTCATAAAAGCCTTTTGTTTCAGGATGTATTGGTGAAATATATTGTTGACACGTCTGTCAGTGACTAAATCAACTTTTGGATACATTTTAACTAATTTTAACATCAAGGTGATAGCCAATTTATAAACTTAAGTAGAAAAGCTTTCTTTAAATGTAGGTTGTAACAGCTGTTCACTAAGGCTGAGTGAACTAATTTCATTAGTTGGGAATTTTTTTTACAAAGGAGTTTTATTCTAAAGATAAAAATAATTTGAAGGTAATCTTAACAGCAAACATCTTAGAAGTTTATCACAGATCTAGGTAGATAGTATAGCTTACTCATTTTATAATCTTGGACAAGTTACTTAAGCTGTCTATGCCTCAGCTTTCTCTTTTGTGAGAATCATGCTTTAAAGTTATTGTGAAGATTAAAATGAAAAAATGTCTTTAAGTGCTTAGCTTGATACCCATATATATTAAATGCTGCCTTCAATAATTGCTAGCTATTATTATTACTGTTTCAGTTATTGGTAGTCTTTAACCATTCCTCATTTCCAGTTATTGTTATTCATCCTATTTATGCCAGATATCCTAGTTTGATATTTGGATGGTGTGCATTTTAAATTTATAGGATACAAAATTTTTGACCTGATTAAAATGCGCAGATTAATGATTTTTGTTTTAGTATTGCCTGCTTAGAATTAATTTAAGAAAAGTAAGTGATCATGTAATTGGGGAAAATTATGTTCTGGCTCCAGTGTTGTAGCTCTGTGACATCGATGAAAACCCTTAACCTCTCGTGAATTTATTTGATATATTGACAAGGTTCATTTGAACTCTATAAGCTGATTATAAAGTCTTGTCATGTCCTGTCTCCTACATAGAATTAAGATACTCAAGTTTTAGTCCTTTTTCCCTAAACCTACCTCATTAAAGGGATACAGTAGCATTCCATTGTGTCAAAACTTACTGAAAAGCCAACCAGTTGTGGAAGTGTTGAAATTGGAGAAACATGATACAGGGCCTTCAGGATGGCATTGTACTTCGGTGGGAGTGATAGTGGTTTGGGATCTGGCTCTTAGCATGTGGGCTCACAAACTTGAACCCAGAGGCCATCTGATTAATTTGATGGAGCTGATCACTGTTTATGTAAGCTAAAGGAACAGTTATATGCTTCTGAATATTTAAAGTCAGAGAGATAACTGCCACAAAGGCAGAATAAGCTTAGAAAATGTACACGGGGACTGAATTACAGTTGTTAAAGATATTTCCTCTTCTGTCAGCTACCTGATTCATGCTTAGCGCTGGAAGTTTTTATGATTTAGGGCTATAAAGGCTATTATGTAGGCCTTTAACAAGAAGAGCTGAATTTTAGCCAGGCAGGGAACATTGTGGGTTGAAGGAACAACCTTAAAGGATACAAATGGAAGAATGTTTTGTGAAAAGCACATAATTTAGAATGACTTAACATTGATAATGATTTTGGGTTTGGTTCTTTATGCAGAGATGAGTGGTTGAAAGATTTTGAGAAGGGAGATAGTTTGAGATCTGTGCTTTAAAAGGGCATCTGGTGACTTAGGAAAGACCGAGATTGTGGTGAGGAGGCTATTTCAGTAGCTTGGAGAAGGAAGTCTTGGACTCTGAGAATGCCTAACTTGGGACAGGTGGAAGAGACATTATGTTAATAATCAGATTATATTGATTTGTGAGAAACAGGTGAACTTTCTGGAGATGGGACTGAGTGACAGGCCTTTGAGTGCTATCCTCTAAGAACAGGACCAGGTCTTCCTTTGTGCACACCATAGAGCCTAGCATATTGTTTTTCTCACAGTACATGTTCAATAAATAGTTGAAACACTTAGATACATTTCTTAGTTAACACAACGGATAAAACAAAAGTAATGTAAATATTAACTAAAAGATTTGGTCGTTACATATTATTGAAGCAAGTACAAGGAAAAAAAATCTTTTGGTGGGCAGAGCATACCCATTATCCCTCGGTTCAGCCTCCCTTTTATCAGATGTCCTCTTTTCCTTTACTATTACGTTGACCTCAGAGTGTAATATTTTGAGATGTTATATAGATTCAGAATGTTCAATTTCCTTTTGGAGGAAATAAGTTCTTTTTTGTAATCTTTAAAGCTTTATGACTGTGAAACTATGACCTTCCAAGTTTTTAAAAAATGTTTCAAATTAGCATCTTATAGTAGATAAAATATAGCTTCGTTCTAGCTATATAGTATAGCTATATAGTATTCTGTCTGCATGACTGACTGGGAAGTTAATCACCCTCCATCCCCCTTAATTGTTGGAGCTTTGGTGAACAGATTCCTAGCAGTGCATTTCCAATGAGTAAACATGGGATTGATAGCATTCTGGTTGTGAACTCTTTATAAATGACACACTTACAGTTTCTGCGTAACTGTTCTCAGTATTTAACTGGTGAGAACTGGGACTTAATGGTATAAACTTTCCTGTGTGCAGCCCTGTGGTGCTGTATGTCTCTTTCTCTGTCATGGTTTAGGGAGTCACTTTTCCTTTCAACAGAAAATTTTAAATGCATATATTCCATAAAAGTATTTATTTTAGGGGCGCCTGGGTGGCTCAGTTGGTTAAGCGACTGCCTTTGGCTCAGGTCATGATCCTGGAGTCCCGGGATCGAGTCCTGCATTGGGCTCCCTGCTCAGCAGGGAGTCTGCTTCTCCTTCTGACCCTCCCCCCTCTCATGTTCTCTCTCTCTCTCTCTCTCATTCTCTCTCTCAAATAAATAAATAAAATCTTTAAAAAAAAAAAAAAGGTATTTATTTTAAAAGCCCTGATTTTGAACATACTGTATTTCTGTAGTTTCCTATCATTGGGTTTCTTTTTCCTGTCACGTTAATGAATTTTCTGTAATACAGGTTAAAGGAATTTAATTTATTGAATTTAAATTAGTTCATAAACTTTCCCAATATCTTAAAGTAGTTTTTGACTGTGCTTTGTTTCCCAGTTGTTTACTTTGATCACACCCAAAGATGATTGGGCTGGCTTAGGGTCCCTGAACTTGGATGGGGAAAATTACATCTTTTCACTAGTAACCTGTAACTGAAATTAAGTATTGCCTCCCATTATTAAAGTAGGCAACAAAAAACAGTAGTATTGACAGTATGAGTTACTTTGTTACCAGTATAAATCCACAGGTAATTTATTATAGTTGCAGATATCTCACAATGGGGTTTCTAGTCATTACTGGGAAGTAGTTAATTAAACTCAATGTTAAGTATTGTAATTTAATGTTAATGAAAACATATCACAAAAATTTAAATATTTTAATAACTGCATCAATATAATTGGTTTCCCTTTTATTCCTATTTATTTTACTTTATGCATTTAGAAACATTATTCTGGAAAGTGGTGCATAGACTTCACCAGACTGCTGAAAAGATATCCTGGCCGTCCTTGATTTTATACTCAATAGAGGTTTACTGAATGAATGGGCGGGGGGGAAATGGATGAAAGGGGGTAAAGGGAGAGAGTTAAGATTTGGATAATCCTAAACCTGTTCTTATTCTGTTCCCTCCTATTCAATAGGTTACTTCTCTAAATCTCTTTTTAGTCTAAAGTTGACTTTTGAGTTTACATTCAGCCATCTAGTTAACAAATATTGTTTTTGTGTGTACCAAATTTATGGAGTAAGATAGGTTGTATGGAGCCCCAAGAATAGAACCAGTTTATTTATTTTTATTATTTTTTTAAGTTTATTATTATTTTTTTGTAATCTCTACATCCAGTGTGGGGCTTGAACTCTTGACCCCGTGATCAAGAGTTGGATGCTCTTCTGAGCCAGCCAGGCACCCCAAGAATAGAAGTAGTTTAAACATTTGCAATGGCTAAGCCAAAATAGAAAAACTACATATTTGTCTAATTAAGAGCTAACATGTATTTATATTAATCTTGGTGTCTATGGCTAGTGCATCTTTCCAGCTTTCCAAAAGCAGCTTCATCTCCCTTAAAAGCTTTCTGGGCTATGGTCATCCTTTTCTTTTTCGTTCTTCTGAACCCTTTTGGCTTGTCTGTCTAAATATGTCTGGTAACTACAGATTGTTTTTCTCACAAAAATAGGTCTTTAGGTGGAAGCAAAATGAATGTAGTAATAAGCAAGGGTAACTACATGAAAATAACTGTAGTAAGTGACATTTCATTGTCTCTTTGTGACTTTTGGTAAGCCATGTGGCATTAAATCATGCTTAGTTACCCGTTTGAATAAATCAGAATTTCTTTTCTTTTTTTGGGGGGGGGGGAGCGAGCAAGAGAGAGCACATGTGAGCCTGGGGAGGGGCAGAGGGAGAAGGAGATAGAATCTCAAGCAGACTCTCCACTAAGTTTGGAGCCCAGTGTGGGTCTCAGTCTCGCAACCCTGAGATCTTGACCTGATCTGAAATCAAGAGTTGGACACTTAACCAACTTGAGCCACCCAGGCACCCTGAATCAGAGTTTAGAGCAAGCTTTCTACATATAGATTTTTAAAATTAGAATAAGTTGATTTAGAAAATATTTGATGAAATTTCATGTGTTTTTTGGTATAGTTAATTATATTACTAGAATTTCTTTTATACTGTCATGATTGGAAGATTTTTTTTAAAGTAGGCTCCATGCCCAATGTGGGATTTAAACTCATGACCCAGAGCTCAAGAGTTGTATGCTCTACCGATTGAGCAGCCAGGGGCCCCCATAATTGGAAGATTTAAGGAAGAAGCTTGGGGACAGGGGAGAGAGAGACAGACATTCTCTTTTTCTTACTTCCAGGGCAGGAAAACTGACATTTGAAATAGCCTTTGTGGTGTTTATTTAAAGTAACAAGAAAAGCATATGGATCTTCAAGCAATCAACTTTTCAGCACTGATGCTCTATTAAGATGTGGTGTGATTTATGCAAAGGCCCATCTCTTGTTTAATGTCTTAGCTTTGCAGTTGGAATACTTTACTTCTTATTGAAAGGGAAGTGAAAAATAGTTTTTTTGGGGGGGCACCTGGGTGGCTCAGTCATTAAGCGTCTGCCTTTGGCTCACGTCATGATCCCAGGGTCCTGGGATCAAGCCCCGCATCGGACTCCATGCTTGGCGGGAAGCCTGCTTCTCCCTCTACCACTCCCCCTGCTTGTGTTCCCTCTCTCACTGTGTCTCTCTGTCAAATAAATAAATAAAATCTTTAAAAAAAAATATATATATATATATATAAAAAAAAATTTTTTTTAATTTTATTTGAGAGACAGAGAGACCAATCTAGAGAGAACATGAGTGGAGGAGGGAGGGACAGAGGGAAAGGGAGAAGCAGGCTCCCTGCTGAGCAGGGAGCCCGATGTGGGGCTCCATCCCAGGATTCCGGGATAATGACCCGAGTGAAAGGCAGATGCTTAACTGACTGAGCCACCCAAGCGCCCCTGAAAAATACTTCTTATTGCTAGTATTATTTGTAGAACTTGTTTGTATATTTCTTTTATATTTTTTTAGTAAATTATATCAAAGTTGACCATAGCCCTACTCATTTTTTTTAATGATAGACCATTTAACATTATTTTACCTGAATTATATTTAAACAGTAATTAGCATCTTGAGCAGATCCTGGATTTTTACAACAGATAATAGTTAAAAGGAATCTAATGGACATATTTTTTCTGTAAAGATCAGTTCTGCTAGTTATTTTGTGAACAATCAAGACATTATAGATTATAGTTTCTTAGAGGGGGAATTTTATTCAAATAACCTTTTGTCTATGATTTCAAGAGGAGGTTTGCAGTTATTTATTTAAGGAGAGAGAACTTACTTTCAGGTTCATGTAGAAAATTTTCCAGGCAACCCTCTCAGGTCGTCTCCCTCTTTGGGAGCTTTGTACTATTGCTCATTAAACTTTGCTTTACTGTCACTCAATTTAAAAAGAAAAAAAAAAAGAAAATTTTCCAAAATTGCTGTCATCTTGCAGGCTTGTGAAAGATTATGGATGAGGCTGATAAGGTGAGAGGGAAGCCTTTGGGATTGGTGGTGTTACATGTATCACATGTACCTTCCATTTCTCTTATTTTACAAGTATGCTTATTTAGAATGTTGATTTGGGGAAGGAACACTCATTTTATTACCTGACTATCCAGTTTGCCATGATATATATAATGTGCTGGAAACTGTCAGATATGGAAGTAGTTTTAATACATATATGAAGTAAAAGTGGTTTTTTTTGAAGATTTTATTTTATTTTTTTAAGATTTTATTTGTTTGGGGGCGCCTGGGTGGCTCAGTTGGTTAAGCGTCTGCCTTCGGCTCAGGTCATGATCCTGGAGTTCCAGGATCGCATCCCGCATCGGGCTCCCTGCTCAGCGGGGAGTCTGCTTCTCCCTCTGACCCTTCTCTCTCTCTCAAATAAATAAATAAAAAATCTTAAAAAAAAAAAAAAGATTTTGTTTGAAGGATGCCTGGTGGCTCAGTCGGTTAAGCATCTGTCTTCGGCTCAGGTCATGATCCCAGGGTTCTGGGATCAAGTCTTACATCAGGCTCCCTGCTCAGTGGAGAGTCTGCTGCTACTTCTGCATGCTGCTCCCCCTGCTTGTGCTCTCTCGCTCTCTCTCTGACAAGTAACTAAATAAAATCTTTATTTAAAAAAAAAAAAAGATTTTATTTGTTTGAGACAGAAAGGGAGGACATGAGAGGGGGGAGAGGGGCAGAGGGAGAGGAAGAGCGAGAAGCAGACTCCCCACTGAACAGGGAGCCCAACATGGGGCTTGAACCCAGGACCCTGGGATCATGACCTGAGCTGAAGGCAGATGCTTAACAGAATGAGCCACCCAGGCGCTCCTAAAGATTTTATTTTTAAGTAACCTCTACACCCACATGGGGCTCAAACTCATGACCCTGAGATCAAGAGTCACATGCTCCACTGACTGAGCCAGCCAGGTGCCCCAAAAGTCAGTTTTCTTAAGTGTTAAAGGAATTAATAATCAGCAGTTTGTTGGTGATTGTTGTAATGTTTATTTTTTTTTTAAAGATTTATTTATTTATTTTAGAGAGCAAGCATGAGCAGGGGGAGGGGCAGAGGGAGAGGCAGAAGCAGACTCCCCGCTGAGCAAGGAGCCCCACACAGGCCAGATCCCACGACCCTGAGACCATGATCCGAGCTGAAATCAAGAGTTGGACGCTCAACTGACTGAGCCACCCAGCCGCCCCTGTTGTAATGTTTAATCATAAAAACACATTTGTCTGAGTTTTTAATCCTCAAAAATGATGTCTTGTCTATAATAACAAATAGGCAAGTAGTTTCTGGATTTAGTTGGAAATAAAATTTGGTTCTGTTGGACTGTGATTCCTTATTCTGAGATATATTTAGGGGCACAAAAATAGAAAAAAAATTTTTTAAAAGATTTTATTTATTTATTTTACAGAGAGAGACATAGCAAGAGAGGGAACACAGGCAAGGGGACTGGTAGAGGGAGAAGCAGGCTTCCTGCAGAGCAGGGAGCCCGATGTGGGGCTCGATCCCAGGATCCTGGGATCATGACCTGAGCCAAAGGCAGATGCCCAATGACTGAGCCACCCAGGCGCCCCTAGAAGAAATTTTTTTAACAGAAGAAAGTCACTACCACTACAAGTAATGCCTTTTCATCTCAGGGAAAAAATGATAACAACAAATCAAACCATATTTGGGAAATTGGTGTTTAGAAACCATGATTTTTTCCCCCTAGCTCTTTTGTTTGTAGCTGTGTAGGATTGAAGTGAGAGTAGAAATTAAGTTGGTTTTATTGCATAATACCAACCTTTCTCCTCTTTGCTACTCTTTATACCTGTCAGTTTGAGATGATCACTTAAATTGAAAAGAGATTTTTTTGTTCTTTGAGTGTGTAAAGAGAAGATACCTATGCACAGAAACCATTGAAACATAAACTATGCCAACTAAAATGTAAAAATAGATGATTAGATGTTTATTGATTTGGGGATAACTGGTGAAGTATGTTTTGGGAGCGTTCAGAGGACTTTGAAGGAGGAACAGTAGAGGTTTATCTAAGCTTTTAAGAAGCCAAAGTTAAGGATAATAAATATTATTAGGAGGGATGTTTCTTTATCTTTTGCCCCTTATAAAATGAAAATATTTGCACGCTTATTTTAAGTCTAAGTAAAATACCATTTTAATGCATTTTAAATAGCTGATTTATTTCTGGGTTTCACAACCATTCTTAGCCTGTTTTATTATTTTGCACTTCTGCCTCCTTTTTACTTTTTTAGACAGCTGAAATTATCTTAGATTTTAAAAGGAAGACTGTCTTGCTGAAAGTCAGTATTGTAAATAAAATGTATTCATTGCTCTATTTCCAACCATTAAATAAAGGTTTGTTTTTTTGTTTTTTTTTTAAAGATTTTATTTATTTGTTTGAGAGAGAGAGGGAGAGAGCACAAGAGGGAGGAGGGTCAGAGGGAGAAGCAGACTCCCTGCTGAGCAGGGAGCCCGATGCGGGACTCGATCCCAGGACTCCAGGATCATGACCTGACCTAAGGCAGTCGTTTAACCAACTGAGCCACCCAGGTGCCCCATTAAATAAAGTTTTTATCTTGAAATTTGCAACTCTTATTTGTGATGAAATTAAATAAAAGCCACCTGGTGGTTTCATTGACTTTATGACTATTCTCCTTGAAATATTGGTATCTAAGTTCTCTTTTTTGTTTCATAGAAAATTTATTTTTTCTCTTTTATTGAAGTACAGTTGACAGGTATCAAAGTTCTTTAAAAAGCTACCCACTTGGAGGGAGAAGGGTTAGGGGGGAAAACGAGAACAGCAAGCAAATTAGTGTGTCTGCAATCCTGGAGAAAACTATTAGATTTAAAATATACAAAGCCTCCCCATATTTTGAGTAGCTCCCTTAAATACCATACTTTCCAGAAGATTGAACATTTGTTCATTCCCTCTTAAATCAGTTTTGGGGCTGTTGAGCAGCATGGAATAAGTGTTTGGCAGTGTGTGCTTTGGAGGGTACACCCCGATGAATGTGTGTGTGTAATTATGTATCTATATGTGTGTTTATGTATATATGTATTAGTAGTAGCTTTTTCCATTCCCGCCAGCAGTTGAAGAGTCTATATTTTTGAATTTTATTTTGGAGGCAATAAGCTACACAACCTTCTGTCTTTTGGAGTCATATTAGCTAGCCAAGCCTTTTTAATGCTAAATATGGAAAATGGAGGTGTTTGCTTTCTGATTACTCTGATGGGCTTAACTTCCATTGTGGAGATCTATAAGTAGATCGATTTCCTTTCTGGTTTTCCTCTTTTTGTCAAGTACAAGCATTTCAGGAAGGCTTTCCATAGGTAATAGGTGGTGTCAGCATTAGGGTTCTGTATGGAATAGGCAGTTTTGGAAACAAGTGCTAGGCTGATCCATATTTGCTCTGTACTGGAGAATCTGGCTTTCACTTGAGATTCCCTGCTGCTAGGGAAATGAGAACAAGGTAGACTTAATGCGGAGAGCAAATGAGGAGAACTCATTGTATGCTGCCTCGGCAGCCAGTGTGTCTGAATATTGTGGGGAAAGCTAAGAATTGCTTGTTTGTGAGTCAAACCAGCCTAAACTGGAATCATCCAGTTTGAGTTGGCCGCTTGCCACCTCCCAGAGGCTTCCTTATTTTGCCAGAGTTTCTGCCCAGCCCTCAGCCCAGGGGGTGGGGCGGGGACCAGGCAGGCGACTGCGCTGGGACTGGACAGGCAGTGGGGAGGAGCGGGCTGTGGAGTGGCTGCCAGTTAACCCCGGTTCGTTCCTAGGGGGAGGCATTTCAGATACAGTAAGTTTAAGACTAGAAGCTGGTGTGAACTCTATTTCCAGTGCATCTTTACTCTATTACTCCCTTGCTTTCCCTGTAACTTTTTGTTTTCTGTCCTTTAAAAGCCAAGGCTTGAAAAACAGTGTCTGGCATACCATTGTTTGGGTGCATAATAACATGGTTTGCACTTGGTGATAATTTACTACCAAAAATTTGGGGTGCCTGGATGGCTCGTCAGTTGAGTCTCGTATTCTTGATTGATTTCGGCTCAGGTCTTTGATCTCGGGATCATGAGATCCAGCCCCATGGCTCCACCCTCAGCCCAGAGTCTTCTGGAGATTGTCTCTCTGCCCCTCCCCCCGCTTATGCTCTCCTTCCCTCCCTCTCTCTCAAATAAATTTTTAAAATCTTTTTTTTATTTTGTTTTTTTAAAGATTTTATTTATTTATTTGACAGAGAGAGACACAGCGAGAGAGGGACACAAGCAAGGGGAGTGGGAGAGGGAGAAGCAGGCTTTCCGCGGAGCAGGGAGCCCGATGCGGGGCTCGATCCCAGGACCCTGGGATCATGACCTGAGCCGAAGGCAGACGCTTAACGACTGAGCCACCCAGGTGCCCCAAAATCTTTAAAAAAAAGAATTTATTATCAAAAATTTAATTTCCAAAGTTCCCCAGGAATTTTGCTTTTAGTTAAATTAGTGTTTTTGAAGTGACAAACTGTCCCTCCCTTACCCTTTTTCATTCTTTCCATTTAGGTTGTGCAGGGGTTTGTTTTGGTTTGATCTTAAATGGAAGAAATGAAAATAGAGTTGGGGGTAAACTTGTGACTCCGTGTCTTGTGAGTTTTAATCTTGAAGTAAATTTTTTTTTGAAGTGGATTTTTTTTAAACGTTGCTTTCAAATTAACAAAAAGTAATTCAGATTAAAATCCTAAACAACAAATTTTAAAATAAAAAAAAACTGTCCTGAATTTTGTTTAACTTGGAGGCAAACTCTTTAAAAAAAAAAAATTATGCTTAAATTGCAAATTGTTAGTGTCATGGCTACTTTGTGCATATAAAGAACCTCTTAGCTTTCTTTGAGAAATAAGGGAATTAAGTGATTAAACATGGCCTAATTCCTGATCAGAGAATACCCAGAAGTCACTAAGCCACAAATAAAAGAGTACATTTATTTTTGTCTTTGTGGATGCCAGGGCTGTATAGAAAATGGAAATTTCCATAACCTTGCTTATGTTCCAGACTTTTGGAATGAGATTGAAACTTCTGTTAGTCTCTGTTACTTACGGTAGAAATTTACAGAGCAATTTTGGTGTTCTTCTCTTTTATCTTTTTTGAGTTGTTTACATTTGGAGGTCATTCTCAGAAACTCTGGTATAATTTCACCCTGCCCTGAATAAGGGATCATCCATCACAGATATAAAGGAAAATGTGGTAGTCTTACTTTAAAGTTAAAATCTTATTTTAAACATTACCATTTTCTGAAGCTCAGAATTAGCCAAGATTTTATTACAGGTACCGTCCCCTATTTTTTTTTTTCATTTGTGTCTTAGAGTATAAACTAAATGATTGCCTTTATTTATAAAGGGTAGTTTTGTGATTGCTTCTCTTGTGAGAAAGTAGAGCAGCCTCTGGTAATTTATTTACTTAAAAAATCTTGTGGTCATTCATTAAATTAGATGCTACTAGAGTTGACTGTTGCTAGAAATTGTATAAAGTGACCTCTATAGAACATCTTCCTAGATCCACTTTGTTGAATGGATGAATTTCCTCTTTCCAGATAGATAAAATATTAAGTGAAATTTATATATATATTTTAAAGATTCTATTTACTTATTTGAGAAGAGAGCACACATGTATGAGCAGGGTGAGAGGCAGAGGGGCAGAGAAACTCTCAAGCAGACTCGGTGCTGAGCTCGGAGCCTGATGCGGGGTTCGATCCCATGACCCTGAGATCATGATCTGAGTCAAAACTGAGAGTTAGACGCTCAACCGACTGGGCCACCTAAGTGCCCCTAAGTAAAATACATTTTAACATTAACTTTGCAAAATAGAGTTGGTTTCTCCTAAGAATCTGAGTCATACTCTAAAAATTTTTCTTGATATAGATGAGATTAGAACTATATGCTACTATGCGGGTAGTAAAATATATTCATAGAATCAGGTGGGAAGACATTATATAGCTCAATAAAATAGGGTTGGACATTTTTAGAGTTTGGCTTAGTTAATCATTGAGTTTTTTCTTAATGTCATAAATTAAAAACTTTTTTAAAAAACAATGTGTGAATTGTTGGTAAAATCCTGAACAAGGGGTGGTGGGTATGTTTTGTTTTAAATTATCAACAAAGATAGTTTTTGAAGTATAAAGTGGTAGGTATCCTCGAACTATAAGGTCCACTTTGTCTGTTAATTCTGTACTTTTCTTTCTTTTTTTTTTTTTTAAAGATTTTATTTATTTATTTGAGAAAGAGCACGAGCAGGGGGAGAGGGAGAAGCAGATTCCCCCTGAGCAGGGAGCCCGATGTGGGACTCCATCCCAGGACTCTGGGATCATGACCTGAGCCAAAGGCAGACACTTAACTGACTGAACCACCCAGGCGCCCCTAATTCTGTACTTTTAAAGTGGAAATTTACGCCTTTAAGATTCGTTTTGCTCACTTGTTCGAGCTATCTGGAATTATATAATGAGAAATATTTGTGGCTTTATCAAGATAACACCCTGGCATTAGTTTTTTGTAATGGTTTTTATATATGCTATAACAATTATTTTAAAATCAAACCTCTAAAGTGTGGGGAACCTGGGTGGCTTAGTCGGTTAAATGTCTGAATCTTGGTTTCGCCTCAGGTCATGATCTCAAGGTGTGAGATTGAGCCCCCAGTCAGGCTCCAAGCTCAGCATGGCATCTACTTGAGATTCCCCCCCACCCCACCCCCTGCCCCGCCCCGCCCCTCCTATTTGTGCGTGTTCTCTCTCTCTCTCTCTCTCTCAAATAAGTAAGTCTTAAAAACAGTAACAAAAAACCACAAAACCTCTCAAGTGTTATCTGTCATAAATGGCATTTCTCTTTAAGGATTCTCATGCCTTTAACATGGTCTTTTTTTTAAGGTTTTTGTTAAAGATTTTATTTGAGAGAGAGAGAATATGAGCAGTGGGGAGGGGCATAGAGAGAAGCAGACTTCCAGCTCAGCAGGAAGCCTGATGTGGGGCTTGATCCCAGGGCCCTGGGATCATGACCTGAGCCGAAGGCAGAGGCTTAACTGACTGAGCCATCCAGGTGCTTATTAACATGGTCTCTTATTTAACAGGTGATATGTTTGTTTCTTGAGGAGCTTTTTGGTTCTATACCTAGGTTTCTCAGTACTGTCTACTGGCCACATGTGGCTCAGTACTGTCTACTGGCCACATTGAGCACTTGAAATTTGGCTAGTCTTTATACCAGTACTGATCTTTGCTATAACATGGATGAACCTAGTGATTGCCTAGGAATGGGGGTGGAAAAGAATGGGGAGTGACTGCTAATAGGTATGAGGTTTCTTTTGGGGGGGATGCAAATGTACTAAAGTTATATTATTATGATTGTATAACTCCATAAATATACTAGAAATCATTAATAGTATACTTTAAAATGGGTCAGTTTTCTGGTGTGAAAGTGCATCTCAATAGAGCTATTAAAAATACTGAGTTTTGGGCGCCTGGGTGGCTCAGTTGGTTAAGCAACTGCCTTTGGCTCAGGTCATGATCCTGGAGTCCCTGGATCCAGTCCCGCATTGGGCTCCCTGCTCGGCAGGGAGTCTGCTTCTCCCTCTGACCCTCCCCCCTCTCATGTGCTCTCTCTCTCTCATTCTCTCTCTCTCAAATAAATAAATAAAAAATAAAAAATCTTTAAAAAAAATAAAAATACTGAGTTTTGAAGATGTAGCAAAAAAAGTATTAATAATTTTTATGTTGACTCCATGTTAATATTTTGAGTATATTACATTAAATATATTATTAAAATTCACTGTTTCTTTTTACTTTTTAACAGTGTGACTAAAAAGTTTCAAATTTTGGTTTGTATTATAATAACTTCTATTGGCTAGCACTGTTCTAGAATTAAGCTCTGTTAAGATTGTAATGTCATGAAGTAATTTGTGCATCTGTTTAATGCTTTTCATTCTGTTTAATAAATAAAAACAATATATTCTTTTTATTTTAATTCCAAGACCCATCTATTCTCTCTGCAGTTATGGATTAATGGAAAAGGTTCTTGGGACTTGTGAGCCTAAAATATAGACTGAACTACTTTCAGATTCCATCTTTAACAAATTTCGTATTGGTCAGGTTAAAGTGCATGTTGATTCCTAGGGTGGCCAAGGGAATATTTCAGCTTTTGAAAAATTTAAATATCTAAGCCTCCAAATAGTTTAATTCCCCAAGAAGAAAATTAAATCATTTTAACCAGAGTAATTTTTTTATAATTAAAAAAAAAATCCTTAAGCTGAAAGTAAGTTTTAAGTGATGTTTAATACTTTTGATAGAGGTTTAAAATGTGTGTATTACTATACAGTGGAATTCTGGTGTTGGAATTAGAATAAGACTATTTAATGGATACAGTGTTGCTTCTAGACATGATTTATATAACCAAAACTTTTTTTTTTTCTTTTTTTAATTTAAATTTTAGTTAACATACAGTGTTGGTTTCTGGAGTAGAATTCAGTGTTGAGTTTTGTGATTCTTTGAACGTCATTTTCGGTGGTAGAGGGAGGAGCAGACTAGCCTAGTGAATGTGCTTTGTCATGGTGGTTGGAGCTATTTGGACTGTAGCTTTGAGTTTGTTTCCACTGGAAGAAACTGGAAGAGTTGCTTAAGCAGGACTTTAGGCTGGAGTTTCGTAGTGAGTAATTTGAAGTCATTTATAAATAAATAAACAAGTGCACCAAGTAGTAGATGGCTTTAGGCTTCCTGCTGGGGAATTAGGTGCCCTTCTAACCTCTTGGGTCTGGAACTGCCTTAACAGAGAGTTCAGAAGTGGAAAATAGCAGACTTTTTTTTATTCTGGATAGGAAGGAGATGTAATTAGCACCAAGGTTCAGTTGGAAGAAGGCAGAACTCAAAGTTCAAATTTACTTGTGGGTTTGGTAAAGGTTACAGCAGTTGTACATAACCACTTGGAATAAAAAGTGCTATGGTTTCACTTGATCTGTAGGCTCTTTTGGTTTATGCGTTTTGAAACATGTTGGTTGTTCAAACAAGAAATACATCTGATTTTATATACTGCGTGTGGTTAAGGGAATGAGAAAATCCCACTGTATTATAATTGACGGTTTAGATTTCCTCTCAGTTTGTCCCTTGAATAAGACATCCCGTGGATGTTCTAAAGGCTTTGTTGCCATACAGGATTTCTTGTTCTTTAGGCAGACATGTATATCTGCTTATAACTTTTAGGGATAATGCGTGTTTGATGCTTTTTTGCTTTGAGTTACTTTAGCAGGTTTTCTGACTCTTTAAGGGTTTCCCAAGAATATAATGACTCCCGGGATGCCTGGGTGGCTCAGTCGTTGGGCGTCTGCCTTCGGCTCGGGTCATGGTCCCATCGAGCCCCGCGTCGGGATTCCTGCTCAGCGGGAGGCCTGCTTCTCCCTCTCCCACTCTCCCTGCTTGGTTCCCTCCCTCGCTGTCTCTCTCTGTCAAATAAACAAAATCTTAAAAAAAAAAAAAGAATATAATGACTCCATGAGCTCAGGCTCTTTGGAATTTAAGCCAAAAGTAATTCTAAGGCAAGGTGTTTCAGACACAGTGACAATACGTAGAAAGATAAGTTTTTTACATTACCCACTATGAAATATGTATTTAGCAGAATCTGTCTGTAGCAGAGTCTAATCACATATGGGCTCCACACCTCCACCCCCTAAAACATGAACATAAAATGGTAATCAGCACTTTGTGACTAGATATCTGCTAGTTCATCATTTTCAAATTCTTAACTAGGGAATTTTAGGGCCTTGTAATGTCACCTGATTCTTAGTAATAGCTTATTTTATTTATTTTAAAAGGAGTTTTTTTGAATTTTTTTTAGAACTTTTTTTTTTTAAGGTTTTTTAATTTATTTGTCAGAGATCTGAGCACGCACAAGCAGGGGGAGTGGCAGGCAGAGGGAAAAGCAGGCTCCCCACTGAGCAAGCAGCCTGATGCGGGGCTCGATCCCAGGACTCTGGGATCACAACCTGATCCAAAGGCAGATGCCCATCCGAGCCACCCAGGCGTCCCTGGATGTTGTTGTTGTTATTTTTTTAATTCCAAAGTAATCCTTATACCCGACGTGGGGCTTGAACTCACAACCCTGAGATCAAGAGTCGCATGCTCCACTGACTGAGCCAGCCAGGTGCCCCCTTAGTAATAGTTTAATAAGAGCACAGCCCCTTTCCATTTTTCTTTTATTAAAACAGTAAGTTTTGAAACCTTCAAATATATATTTAAAGATTTTATTTATTTGAAAGAAAGAGCATGAATGAGCCAGAGGAGGGGCAGAGGGAGAAGCAGACTCCCTGCAGAACAGGGAGCCCGATGTAGGGCTCAATCCCAGGACCCTGGGATCATGACCTGAGCCAAAGGCAGATGCTTAACCGTCTGAGCCACCCAGGCTCCCCTCAAATTATATTTTTAATGCCAAAACTTCAATTTTTTTAATTGTGGCAAAATATACATAGCATAAAAGTTGCCATTCTAACCATTTTATTTATTTATTTATTTATTTATTTATTTATTTATTTATTTATTCATTTTATTTTAAAGATTTTTATTTATTTATCTGAGAGAGAATGGGAGACAGAAAGCATGAGAGGGGGAGGATCAGAGGGAGAAGCAGACTCCCCGCCGAGCAGGGAGCCCGATGTGGGACTCGATCCCGGGACTCCAAGATCATGACCTGAGCCGAAGGCAGTCGCCCAACCAACTGAGCCACCCAGGCGCCCTTTATTTATTTATTTTTAAAGATTTTATTTATTTGAGAAAGAGAGAGCATGAGCAGGGGGAGAGGGGCAGCTGGAGAGGGAAAGGCAGACTTCCCCACTGAGCAGGGAATCCAGTGTGGGGCTCGATCCCAGAACCCACCAAGGTACGCCCATTCTCACCATTTTAAAGTATACAGTTCAGTGCCGCTAAGTACATTTACTTTGTTGTGCAGTCATCACCAACAACCATCTCCCAGAGCTTTTTCTTCTTCTCAGACTGAAACTCTGTACTCATTAAAACATAAGGGTGCCTGGGTGGCTTAGTGGGTTAAGCCTCCACCTTTTGATCTCAGTTCAGGTCTTGATCTCAGGGTGGTGAGTTTAAGCCCTATGTGTGCACCCAGCATGGAGCCTACTTAAAAACAACAAAACAAAATTTCCCCCACCCCCCTGGGAACCACTGCTTTATTTTTTGTCCCTATAGAATTTGACTACTCAAGGTACCTCATATAAATGAAATCATACAATATCAATCCTTTTGCATCTGGCTTATATTTCATTTAACATGTTTCAAAGATTCATCCATGTTGTAGCATATGACAGAATTTCCTTCCTTTTTAAGACTGAATAATATTCCTTTAGGTTTTTTTGGGGGGGGTAAACTTTAATTATCCAGCACTCATCCTACAGATTAACTATTTCTTAGAGAGTTCCTTTTACTTAACCCCATCCAAAGACAGTAAGTAATAAACTTAAAAAACATTAACTGCAGCTGTAATTGCATCCCAGAGAGTTTCTTGTACTTAATCTCTTGTGAGGCAGCTAACCACGTACAGCATATTTAAGCTCAATTTTTTTTTTTTTTAAGATTTTATTTATTTATTTGACAGAGAGAGAGACAGCGAGAGAGGGAACACAAGCAGGGGGATTGGGAGAGGGAGAAGCAGGCTTCCCACTGAGCAGGGAGACCGATGCGAGGCTTGATCCTAGGACCCTGGGATCATGACCTGAGCCAAAGGCAGATGCTTAACGACTGAACCACCCAGGCGCCCCTAAGCTCAATTTTAAAAGCAGTATTTTCTGCCAAACTCTTTTTAAAGTAGTCTTTAATGATTTTGTTTTTCCCTCATTTATGTAAACGCTTGAATTTCAGAAGAGGAAGATAAATAAAACCAATTATTTTAATTACTGTGGTTGAATTTGCTACCACTTTAGTGACCATGAACATTAGACCTATTTAGTATTAATCTTACCTACCTGTAAAGTGGACCCAGGGGGCGCCTGGGTAGCTCAGTTGGTTAAGTATCAACTCTTGATTTCAGCCCAGGTCATGATCTCAGGGTCATGGGCTCCACGCTCAGTGCAGAGTTTGCTTGAGATTCTCTCTCTCCCTCCCCCCCATCCCACTTGCTCCCACACATGTGCTCTCTCTTTTCCTCTCTAAAATAAATAAATCTTAATAAAAAGAAAAAGAAAAGTGAACCCAGTACTTGTCTAAGCTTTAGACATACTTGATATTTATAAACGCTCATAGTTAAAGACTAGATGGAAACTAGAACTCAAGAAAAGTTAACTTCTGAGCTGTATACTTTCTACTAAACTCAGAAATCCTTAGGGAGGGGCACCTGGGTGGCTCAGTTGTTAAGCGTCTGCCTTTGGCTCAGGTCATGATCCTGGGGTCCTGGAATCGAGCTCCGCATCGGGCTCCCTGCTCAGTAGGAAGCCTGCTTCTTCCTCTCCCACTCCCCCTGCTTGTGTTCCCTCTCTCACTGTGTCTCTCTCTGTCAAATAAATAAAATCTTAAAAAAAAAAAAGGAAATCCTTAGGGAATAAATTATTTTTTATGTCGGCAATAAAAGCTGATTGCAGTGAAAAGCAGAATTACTGCTGGTGGAATTTGGTTCTCTTTCTGCTTCTATCTTTGTCTAATAAAATCTGTTGACCAGAATAAAATTGGAGTTAAAATACTGGTTTCATAATAAATACAATTCCACTCTTTAATGTATCAATAGTTTCTCTCAAGTACCCCAAATTTAAAGAATTTAGACAACTTTTCATTACCTTTGGCTCTAAAGAGCTTAATTTATCATTTATACAGTAGAGCTTATAGTGTTTTCCCCATATCTTTTGCAATAGTTGCAGAATCACCAGTTAGAGCTAACTCCTTTCTCTGTAGTAATTTCTGAGGAACTTTACCTGGATAAACCCGGTTGTGAGACCCTTTGATTTAGCAGAGCCTTATTGATAGAAAGCAGCAGGAATCCTGTTTCATTGACTACTTTGGAATCTCTCATCTTTTTCTGTCGTGCAAAGAGAAGAACTGTTCACTTTGTATTTTACTTTATAGGTCGTGTGTGTGTGTGTGTTTGTGTGTGTGTGGCACAATAACATAAAATTTACCATTTTAACCTTTTTAAAAAAAAAGTAATCTCTCTCCAACATGAAGCCTGAACTTGCAACCCCGAGATCAAGACTTGCATGCTTTACTGATTGAGCCAGTCAGGCACCCCCCATTTTAACCATTTTTAAGTGTATATAGTTCAGTGGCTTTAAGTACATTTACATTGTTGTGCAACCATTACCACCATCCACCTCCATAACCTTTTTATTTTTCCAAACTGGAACTCTGTATCCATTCAGCAATTTCTCATTCTCCCTCCCGCAGCCCCTGGCCACCACCATTCTACTTTCTGTCTGTATGAATTTGACTATGTTCGATACCTTATGTAAGTGGAATCATAAAATATTTGTCCTTTTGTGACTGGCTTATTTCATTTAGCAGAATGTCCTCAAAGTTCATTCAAGTTGTAGCATATGTCAGAGTTTCCTTCTTTTAAAGGTTGAATAATGCTCAATTTTATGTTGATATCATACTTTTTTTATCCATTTGTCTGTCCATGGACTTTTGGGTTGCTTCCACCTTTTGGCTATTAAACATACTAGGAATGTGGGCGTACAGATACCTGTTGGAGTCCCTGTTTTCGATTCTTTTTTTTTTTTTAAGTCAGTAAATTTTTAAGGAATTTTACGTGTAATTCCTTCCACTGCCAATCACCTTAGTTCCTCCAAAGTCAAAAAATCATAATCTTCATAGCCCCTCCCTCCCTCCTAAGTACCCTAAAGATACTTAAAGATTTTATTTTTAAGTAATCTCTACCCCACGTGGGGCTTGAACTCACCCCAAGATCATAGGTGCATGTTCCACTGACTGAGCCAGCCAGGTGCCCCAAAAATAACCCTTTTATTTCCGTGAGGCCACTCCTGGGAGGACCGTGGACTGGCCTCTCAAACGCGGTCTCCAAAGCGCTATGACACAAAAATAACCCTTTAAAAAAGAACTTTTGTTTGGTCCCAGTTGACACTGTCACTCCACAATTCTTTTGGTTGGGTTTCTTTGATCTCCACTTGAATATGGACATACTTTAAAAATTCCCCACCATAATCTTTGGGATCCAGTTTCTTTACTTTAGGGCTCCAGAAGTCAAATTGTAGGAAGTACATTGATTGCTATTTTGGCAAATGATCTACAATTATTATTCCTTTATTGTTTCTAATATTGAAAAGTCTTGTTACTTCCATTCTCCTCCCTGAGTCTGGCAGAAAATATTACAAATTGGTCACCACTGCAATAAACTTGGCTACCTGTTTTCAGTTCTTTTGGTTATATACCCAGAAGTAGAATTGCTGAATTATATGGTAATTCAGGTTTTTTGAGGAACTGCCATACTGTGTTTTATAATGTCTGTACCATTTTATTTTCCTATCAGCAATGCGTAAGGGTTCTAATTTCTTTTCATCCTTGTCAACATTCGTTATATTGTTTTTTTTATAATAGCCATCCTGATGAGTGTGAAAATAGATCCCATTGTGGTTTTGATTTGAATTTCCCTAATGATTAGTCATGTTGAGCATCATTTAATGTGCTGTTTGGCCATTTGTAGATCTTCCTTTGAGGAATGTCTGTTCAAGTTCAAAGGTGCCCAGTTTTGCATCTGGGTTTTTTGGGGGGGGTTGTTGTTGTTATATTGCCATTTTTATTTTTTAAAGATTTTACTTGAGAGAGAGAATATGAGAGAGAGAGAGCATGAGCAGCGGTAGGGGCAGAGGGAGAAGCAGACTCCCCACTGAGCAAGGAGCTTGATGTGGGGCTCCATCTTGGGACTTCGGGGATCATGACCTTAGCTGAAGGCAGACACTTAACCGACTGAGCCATCCAGGCACCCCTATATTGTCATTTTCAAAAAAATTATTTATTTATTTATTTATTTTTTAATGGTTTTTTAAATTTATTTATTCATGAAAGTCAGAGAGAGAGAGAGAGGCAGAGGCAGAGGGAGAAGCAGGCTCCCCGCCTAGCAGGGAGCCCGATGCGGGACTCGATCCCAGGACCCTGGGATCATGACCTGAGCCGAAGGCAGACGCTTAACCGTCTGAGCCACCCAGGCGCCCTAAAAAATTATTTATTTGAGAGAGAGTGTGAGAGCAAGAGAGCGCACAAAAGGAGGGAGGGTCAGAGGAAGAAGCAGACTGAGCAGGGAGCCCGATGCGATGCGGGCCTGAGCTGAAGGCAGACACTTAACCAACTGAGCCACCCAGGCGCCCCTGTATTGTCATTTTTAAAGGCAAATTTAAAATGTCTTAGTGTTGGGTCTCCTGGGTGGCTCAGTTGGTTAAGCGTCTGCCTTCGGCACAGGTCATGATGCCAGGATCTTGGGATTGAGCCCCACGTCTGGCTCCCTGCTTGGTGGAGAGCCTACTTCTCGAACCTCTCCCTCTGCTGCTCCCCCTGCTTGTGCTTGGTTGCTCTCTCTCAAATAAATAAAATCCTTAAAAACAAAACAAAAGTCTTAGTGTTTGTAAAACAAAATACCCCATTAAACTCTATATGCAAGTAGAAGTTTTACTAATTCTTCTGAACATGGTACTTTGGTGAGGAAAAATCTAATTGTGATAGTAAACCACCACCCTGAATCCCTAGGTTGAGGGTGAAGAAAGCTACTGAACTTAGAAACCATTTTAAGAATGGAATAGCTTCCATTGATGTAAACCTTACTCTAGAGTATGGGAGGCAGTGTTGTATATTTCACCCATTACTTACTTGAAGAGAACAGTTTTGTCTACAATATTGTGACTCTGCTATTGACATGGCAAAGCACATATTGTAAAAGGCTGTTAGGAGTTTCCCTTTTTATCATGTTTTCCAAAATCAAGTGACACCAGCTTCCTCTTGAGGAGTCTGATTTTCAGAAATTGACCTTTTTTCCTTAATGTTTTTTTCTGTAAGTTTCAGAGTTATTAAAAACTTTTTTTTCTTTTTTAGATTCTATTTATTTATTTGTCAGAGAGAAAGAACACAAGCAGGGGAAGTGGCACACGCAGAGCAGGCAGAGGGAGAAGCAGGCTCCCCGCTGAGCAAGGAGCCCCATATGGGACTCCGTCCCAGGACCCTGGGATCATGACCTGAGCCCAAGGCAGCCGCTTAACCCACTGACCCACCCAGGCATCCCGTATAAAGTAGTATTAGTAATAAGAACAGTCACTTTAAAGGATTCCACATTTGAATTGGAGCTTAAAATTAGCATATTGCTTTTCAGAAGAAGGGGAAGCAGTCAGATAATGTAGGCAGGGTTTTTCAGCCTTGGCACTATTCACTGTTCACAGATAATCCTTTTTTGTGGGACTCTCCTGTGCACCGTAGGATGTTTAACAGTATCCCTGGCCTCTATTCTAATTCCCACCCACAGTTATGACAACCAGAAATGTCCCATGGTGGAGGGCATATATAATAGGATGCATGAAATGCAAGACATGTTTTTGTTTTTACAGATACCCATGATTTTTCACGCAGGTTATTAGTGTTAAAGTTCTGGAACCTTAGAACAGCCAATAGTGTTCTTATTAATGAAACATTAAAGAAGAAAGAAATAAGCTTGCAGTTTGCACCAAAGTAATATTTTATCAGAAATTTTCATTTTATTTTTAGATACTGAGTTTAGTTAATACCTTCATTTTACTGAACTTGGTGTACTTTCCTAGGTATTAATTTCAATCATTTTCACAATTCAGATCTGTAATTTCTTGTAGGCACATCATATTAGGTTTTCTGTTTGCAGAGATAAATTCATTATTGGCCTTTCAAGATGCTGGTAAATGAGTAGTGATAATACATAGTGAAGGGATAGGAGATAGACATTGTAGTACAAGTAAGAAACCAGAGAATGTTGTGGGGTGGGGTGGGGATGTCCAGCTACAGAGGAGAAAGTTAACATTGGAGCTAATTCTCAAAGGGCAGGCAAGGAGGGACAGAAAGGTGTCTTCTATAGGAATGGGTATGGGCAAGAGCTCTTACATGCTTTGCTATATGCTAGGCAGAGTGCTTAAGCATTTTATAATCACTAGCTTATTAAATCCTTGCCACATCCCTCACAAGTATTATCACCATTTACATTACAAGAAAATTAAGGAATAGAGAGGGAGTAATTTAACCCAGGACTTATGTCTTTTAAAAAAAAAAAAAAAAAAGATGCCCATGACTAGAAACTGATATATTGCTCTTTAAAAAAAAACCCAAAAAGTTATTTTTAAGTAATCTCTACATCCAACATGGGGCTCGAACTCACAACCTGGAGATCAGGAGTCACAGGTTTTACTGCCAGCCAGGCACCCCCTGATACATTGCTCTTATATGGATAGATCATTAGTGGGTGGCAGGTAGAGTAAGAAGGTGGAGAAAACGGAATGAGAAGGAGTAGGTAGAAAATTAGTTTGGGGCCAAGTTGTAAAGGGCCCTCTCTCTCTTGTTGAAGAGTGTGGACTTGACCCTGCAAGTATTTGAGCTATCAGAGATGAGTGGTTGGAGGTAGGTGGAAGTTCATAGACCCATAGAGTTGGCAGGACCTTTAAAGGTCATGAGGTCTGGTAATTCACTAGAGAAGTTAAAGTTGAGAGACAAAATTAGGTGTCTTACTCTAGACCACACAGTTGAGTATTTCCTTCCTCATTTTCCTGCTTCTCCCCCTGCTTGTGTTCCCTCTCTCGCTGTCTCTCTCTGTCAAATAGATAAATAAAAAATCTTAAAAAAAAAAATTCATTTGATATGACTCAGTAATTTGTGTGTTTTTTTGTTTTGTTTTGTTTAAGATTTTATTTGAGAGAGTGAGAGAGCGAGCACGAGCAGGGGGAGGAGCAGAGGGAGAGGGAGAGCAGACTCCCCACTGAGCAGGGAGCCCGATGCGGGGCTCGATCCCAGGACCCCCGGGATCATGACCTGAGCCGAAGGCAGACACTTAACCAACTGAACCACCCAGGCACCCCGTCTTTCAGTAATTTGAGTAAAAATAATTTTTTTTTTAAAGATTATTTATTTGAGAGGGAGAGGGTGTGCCAGTGGGGGGAGGGGGAGAGGGAGAGGTAGAGACTCTCAAGCAGACTCTGTGCTGAATGCGGAGCCAGATGCAGGGCTTGATCTCACAGCCCTGAAATGATGACCTTAGCAGAAACCAAGAGTCAGACGCTTAACTGACTGAGCCACCCAGGTGGCCTGAGCAAAAATCAATTAAAAAAAAATATTTGGGACACCTGGCTGGTTCAGTCTGTTAGGTGTCCAACTCTTGATCTCAGCTCAGGTCTTGATCTCAGGGTTGTGAGTTCAGGCCCTGCTGCTTTGGAACCTACTTAAAAAAAATCAGCTTAAATTGGGCAGTGCCAGACCAGAAGTGGTTAGGAGTGCTCTCTCTACCAACAGGAGCTAGGGGAAAGGCTTTTAATAGAGAAAAGGTGGAAGGAAGCAAAGCGGGGAAATAATTTTATCAGTAACAGCTTTGGAGCCTACTTAAAAAAAATCAGTTTAAATAGGGCAGTGCCAGACCAGAAGTGGTTAGGAGTGCTCTACCAACAGGAGCTAGGGGAAAGGCTTTTAATAGAGAAAAGGTGGAAGGAAGCAAAGCGGGGGAAATAATTTTATCAGTAACAGCTTAAGCATTTGCCTTATTTGGAAAAGCCTCATTGACTGTGATTGGTTGTCTTTAGGTTTACTTTTCTTTTTATTTATTTATTTAACGATTTTATTTATTTATTTGAGAGAGTGTGTGAGCAGGGGGAGGGGCAGAGGGAGGGAGAATCCCAAGCCGACTCCATGCTAAGTCCGGAACTGGGCACGGGACTCGATTCCACTACCCTAAGATCACAGCCTGAGCCAAAATCAAGACTCAGACTCTCAACTTACTGAGCCACCCAGGCATGCCTGGGTTTCCTTTCTTAACTTGAGGCATCTATAGGCTTAGGTTTTTGGTTTGCTTACATAGCCTGCCTCAGGTATTAGAACCACCTCAGTCTAATGGCCTCCTTGTTTAATTAATTTAACAGCGATCCTCTGCCGCCCGCCCCCCCACCTTTGGTCATCCTCTCATACACAAGAGAGTAACGAAAAATTTGGTATTAGTGCCACTCTCACTAAAACTCATGGGTTGTGATGTCAAGTCTGTGAAAGAATTGTTTTTGCTGTTCATTTTATTCATCTTATTTGTTTCTCCAAGTACAGCGAGACCATCTGATGTGCTGCTGATGGCTACAAATATGAATTTAAGACCCTTGAGAGAATGTAGCCCACTAGGGAGACAACAGTGACTGTCAGTTGCTTAATGGCGAGACACTGCAGTATGCTTTAGGACCCCCTATGAACCAAACCAGTTGAAGTCAAGTAAATAAAGAATGTACCTGAAGGGGCATCAGCCTGTTTTAGCCAAGTGGCTTGTTTATTTCTTATATGTGCTGTACTACCAGAGGTGTTGATCCAGGTATAGCAGGAAGTATTTGCAATGATATACTGTTCAGCCAGTAAGTAATCTAAAGCAGTTCTGGGGGCGCCTGGGTGGCTCAGTTGGTTAAGCGTCTGCCTTCGGCCCAGGTCACGATCCCAGGGTCCCAGGGGCGAGCCCTGCGTTGGGCTCCCTGCTCAGCAGGGAGTCTGCTTCTCCCTCTGCTCCTTTGCTCACTCAGGTGCTTGCATGTGCGCTCTCGCTCTCTCGCTCTCTCTCTCTCTCAAATAGATAAAATCTTAAAAAAAGGGGGGGGGGGGAAGCAGTTCTGTTATCTAAAACTACCCTAGCAAGAAATTCTAGGGACTTTTGTTGTGCAGCTGTGGCCTTAGCGATAGGAAGGAACGTTGTTTTCCTGTGCATTAACAGAGAGAAAAAGCAAGTAGTGGCAAGAGCAAAAAGAAAAGGCAAAAGGAGTAAAGGTTTCATATTTGGAGATGAAGATCTTCATCCCTGATTTTGGGGGAGCTGTTCACCTCAAGATGGTGTCTGCTTCTGGGGAGGAACCTCCCTAGCCAATTTTAGATCTTCAACTGATGTGATATAACTTTTTTAAAACCAAAAATAGCGAGACGAGTGGCATTGTTTTATTTATTTTTGCTTACTTGTTTAAGGTCTGGTTTAATTAGATAGCTAGATTCTCATAACCGCTCCTGTATTCAAACTGTTACTATAATTTGTGTGTGTGTGAAGTATATGAAGAAGATCTGGCCTCACACAGATATGTAATTGAAATAAAGAGGACCTCACAGACTCCCTGAAAGGACTTTGGGAGCCCCCAGGTCCCTGAAGCCACATTTAGAGAACTCCTGCACGAAAAAGATAGGATTATCTTGAAGATTTGGACCTGTAAGAAATTGGATATAGAGGAATTATTACCTGATGTGGTGATACACATTCCATTTAAGAAATTACATGATTCCCCCCCCCCCGCGCCCATTTAATGGAAATATGAAGACAGTGGGCATGTTTTGAGTTGCCAAAGCCTGATGGAAAATCTGCATTTTGCATCTTTTTGCCCTCTTCACTCAAACTTCTGTAAGATGTAGAGAGAAAATTTTTAGCTACCTGATAGAAGAGAGGTTGTTGGAAAGGTGTCGCTTGAGATTGTATCTGCTTTTAACAAACGGACCCTCTTAACTTCTAATTGCAAAGTTTCCTAGTTGCTTAAATTGTTCCTTTATCCTTTTATGTCAGATTTTTGTTTCTCAATTTGGTTAAATGCTTTTCGATCATTCAGCTTTAAAAAAACATAAATATTTATCATAATCAAATGTTTACAAATACAGGGATACAGATGTTAACATCTGTTATTGGATGATACTCTTGTGTGAACAAATTTAGCCCTGAGTCATCTTATAAATAGTATACCCAGTGCCTTGACATTTTCAGTGAAGAGTCCAACGCTCACTGTAGTTCTGTGTGTAAAATGGCTATAGAAACAGGGATAGTTGATTATTTGACCCTATAATTTGGGGTGAGAGAATCCTGGCATCCCAATTTCTGTTCTCTTATTAAGAATTATTATGTAGTAGAGGTCCCTTGGCTGGAGGGCCTTGTCCCTGCCCTGGCGGCCTAGGCCCTTGTAGACCATGGCAAGGGCAGACCTGCGAGATGGGGATTCTAGAGCTGCAGGTGCCTGTCCCTGGGCCAGGGGAATGGTTCTCTGATGCAGGTACTTGCACTGGAGGGGAGCTGGTCCAGCTGAGGGGGGAGGGAGAGGCAGCCGGGTCCCAGTGGGGCTCAGGGAGGTAGGCTTCTCCCCAAGCTGTGGCTGCCGTGCGGAAGACAGGGAGCACCTGCCACAGGTTATCACTGGGCACTGACCAGTATCCTCCATATAGTTTTGTTGGGAGGCCACCTGGTTTCATGTACTCCTAATTGCTCATACAACTGCATGGCCAACTCAGGTGCCCTTTAGTACAGCTTTATGTTTATTCCTTTTTTTATTTTTATTTTTATTTTTTTTAAAGATTTTATTTATTTATTTGACAGAGAGAAACATAGCAACAGAGGGAACACAAGCAGGGGGACTGGTAGAGGGAGAGGCAGGCTTCCCGCTGAGCAGGGAGCCCGATGTGGGGCTCCATCCCAGGACCCTGGGATCATGACCTGAGCCGAAGGCAGACGCTTAATGACTGAGCCAACCAGGCGCCCCTCCTTTTTTTATTTTTTTAAAGATTTATTAGAGAGAAAAAATGTGAGTGGGGGGAGGGGCAGAGGGAGAGAATCTCAGGCAGACTACCCACTGAGCCAGCCCAATGCAGGGCTTGATCTCATGACTGTGAGATCATGACTTGAGCCAAAATCAAGAGTTGGATGCTTAACAGACTGAGCCACCCAGGCACGCCTATGTTTATTCCTTTTTATCTGCTTCCTAATAAATTGCCTTTTGTAATTTCTGCATTTTATTTTCCCTTTTATTAGTAAAATGTGGTTCCTATTAAAGCTATTTTAAAAAAGAATTGTTAACTAGTTGCTTATTATATTTTTCCATTATGGAAATTTCTATAAGATCTGCTGCTTAGTTTTCTTAGTAATCTTTTTTTTTTTTTTTTTTTTTTTAAGATTGTATTTATTTCAGAGAAAGAGAGTGTGAATAGGGGAGCCCAGCTCAGGGCTTGGTCCTAGGACCCTTGGTTGTGAGCTCGCTCACTCTGAAATAAACACAATCTTTAAAAAAAAAATTTTAAATGCGTTTTTTTCCCCCAAATTCTTTACCATTTAGAACTTTTTTTTTTTTTTTTTAAGATTTTATCTATTTATTTGACAGAGACACAGTGAGAGAGGGAACACACAAGCAGGGGGAATGGGAGAGGGAGAAGCAGGCCTCCCGTGGAGGAGAGAGCCTGATGGGGGCTCGATCCCAGGACTCTGGGATCATGACCTGAGCTGAAGGCAGACACTTAAGTGAGCCACCCAGGCGCCCCACCATTTAGAACTTTTAATTGAGGGGCGCCTGGGTGGCTCAGTTGGTTAAGCGACTGCCTTCGGCTCAGGTCATGATCCTGGAGTCCCTGGATCGAGTCCCGCATCGGGCTCCCTGCTCAGCAGGGAGTCTGCTTCTCCCTCTGACCCTCCCCCCTCTCATGTGCTCTCTCTCTCTCATTCTCTCTCTCTCAAATAAATAAATAAAATCTTTAAAAAAAAAAGAACTTTTAATTGATGTTGAAAATGTAATATTGATGTGACCAGGTAAATTTAAAGTTCACTTTCTTGAAACTATTAGTTGATAAATCATCATTACTACTACTTTAAAATAATTTAGATTGGAATAGATTCTGATTACTTCTGGCTTTCAAGAAACAGCTATAAACTATATATCATATGCCCCCCCCCAAAGATTTATTTATTTTTAGAGCATGCATGAGAGAGCAGAGAGGGAGAGAGAATCTTAAGCAGACTCCACTCTCAGTGGGGAGCCCAATGAGGGGCTTGATCTCACGACCCCAAGATCATGACCTGAGCCGAAATCAAGAGTTGGACTCTTAACTGACTAGGCCACCTGGGTGCCCCTATATCATATGCTTTGATGAACTGTTGTGATTCTTCAGTTTTAACAGAATTATGAGAAAAGGAATTTTTAAAAATTAAAAGTGACATGGCTCTTCTGGGCACTTGGGCTTTCTATCAGTTTAATAGGACTGAAAAGTATTTGGGGATCTAAATTTATGCCCCCGTTTTGATTTATGATCTTAAAATCCATAGTACATTTAATAGACTACACTGGAAATGCACATTGCAGTTTAGATTAGCATATCAAAATGTGAACTCAGAAGTTGAGTCATTTTATCATTTCGTAATTCATTTTAGAACCTTTCCCCCTTTGGGGTGCCTGGGTGGCTCAGTTAGTTAAGCTTTGGACTCTTGATTTTGGCTTAGGTCATAATCTCAGGGTAGTAAATAGAGCCTCCTGTGGGGCTGTGTGCTCAGGGTAGAATCTGCTTGTCCCTCTCCCTCCTCCTCTGCCCCTCACCCCCCCAAATATATAAATAAATAAAAATAAAAATATAAATAAATAAATCGCTAAAACCTTTCCCCCTTTGTAGTTATTTCAAATTGGTCAGCAGAAAATTCTGCCAGTTAGATTCTACATTTCCTTTCAAAATTAGTGTGGTAGTAGGGAATTCACCAAGAGTGCAATGGCATTTATAACAAATTTAATTTCTGTCACTATTTTGTATTTTAAAAAATCATTGTTGCTATTTTTTTTAAGATTTTATTTGAGAGCGAGAGAGAGAGCAAGAGAGAGTGCGAGGGCACAAGCTGGGGGAGGTGCAGAGGGAGAGGGAGAAGCAGACTCCCTGCTGAGTGGGAACCTGACTCAGGGCTTGATTCCAGGACCCTTTTTGTTTTTAAGATTATTTGAGAGAGAGTGAGCAAGAGAGAGAAAGCACACACGAGAGGGGGAGGAGCAGAGGGAGAAGGAGAAGCACGCCTCCAGCTGAGCAGGGAGCCTGATGCAGGGCTCAATCCCGGGACAGGACTTCGGGATAATGACCTGAGCCAAAGGCAGATGCTTAACCGACTGAGCCATCCAGGCGCCCCTGCCCCTCACTTCCATTTTTATGACACAGACTTATATAGAACTTGGTGTTTATTGCCTCACTCATTCTTTCAGTAGTAGAAATTCTGCTCTTGTCTGCATTTACTTTACCACTGCTGCTAAGGAATTTTGGTGTTTATAATATTGGCAGTATTGTAATTAAAGTATTTTCCATAATGTTTTTTCTATGAGTTATTGGAATTAAGTTGATAGTCCTATAACGTACTCTATACTGTAATCATGTGGTGGCTTTGCCAGTAATCTTGTATTACTTGGAGGACTTAATACATATAACAGGCATTTTTTTCCATTCTGTGCTAAACAGATTAATTTTATTAACCCTTAATTTGAGTGAACATATAGTATCCTGTTCACCTAGTGCTAGTAACACTATTTTTACTGAGTGATCTAGAAAAAAATTATTTTTATAGGGAAAACTGAAGCCTAGGTATGTATAGGAGGCCTTGCAGTGACAATCTGTGGTCCTGTCTTAAGGCTTCTATCCCAAGTAGTTTGTATTTTGTAACTCACACAGGTCCTTTTGGATCTTACTAGCATAGGTTTATTTCTCTATGTTTCAAACTTTAGGGAGCTCTGATAACGTTGTGACGTTTTCATCTTTTGCCCTAGCATGTGAGAGCTCAATAAAAATGCTGTGTAAATTCTTTGTTATAATACCCTGTTTTCTTATAGTATTTGTTTATTTTTTAAAAAAGCAGTGGCAAATTTGCCTTAGTTTGTTGAGTTGGATTTATTTATCTGGCTGGTTTAGAGATTGTCTTGGCTGTGAGAGCTGTCGTTTTAGCTCAGATGACAAAAACTATCAGGTCTTTCCTCTAGTGTGTATGTTTGAGGTGGATTAAACCTCCTCCTCCCACTTCCCCTCACCCCCGGAGTTATTTGCTTAAAAGATAAGCCTTCCACAATAGAGAGGGGAAAAGTGTGAAGCAAAATTTCAGAAACCTGTAAATAAATACTAGACCCTGTAAATAGCTTTTAATTAATATATTTGAGAATGCTATAACAGAACAAAACCATGGCAGTCTTTGCACATCCGGTACTGAAAAGAGACTTTCCTGTTATTCATATAGTTCTTAGGCATAATAAACTTGTTTAAATATATCTCTCTTAATGTGAATGTGTAGGTAATACTTTCTTGTCTTTCAACTGTCTCCCCCTTTCGAGGATTGTATCAAACTGAAGAGTAATAAATTCTCAATTTCATTGACTCATTTCCCACATTACTCACAGAGAAAAGAGCCTAAATCAACAAGACTCAAGTAACTTACATAATATTTCTTCATTAGTCCCCCAAATACTTAAAAATTAAAATTACCTAGGAAATTATTTTGGATATTTTTGTTTTCCTCAAAATTAATGCACCCCTGAGATGATGGTGGTGGTGGTGGCAGCAGCTTCATTCATTGATGACTGTCATATTCTAAACTCTGTAAACCTGTGGGTTATTTTACTTAATTCATAACCCTGCAAGATAGGTACTTTTATTATTTCCATTTTATAGATGTGGAAACTGAGGCTTAGCAAGAGGTTAAATTACTTGTCCAAGGTTACGTGCTATATACATCTAAGTCAAAATTTGAATTGAGGTCTCTGAATCCAAAACCATATATTCAGTGTTCTTTTATTATTACCATTAAGTGACTTGCATTTATTAGTCTTACTTCATTTGGAAAAAGTTGTTCCCATTTTGCACAGAATGAAACATTTGTCTTTAGGGGGCGTGTGGTGGTAAAAGATCAACACTTCTGCTTCTTCAGGTTGAGGTTTGCTCTGTTCTGCCTTCCAAGGCGGGAGTGTGAAGTACATGTGAAGAGGGGAGGGCGGCCAGAAATCCCAGACCTGAAATGTAGATGATTGCTTTTAATTGTTTCTACTTGTTGATTTTAAGAAGTTTTATATGCTGCTCATTCTCTGTTTTGTCTTTTTTTTTTTTTTGTCTTTCCGCAGCACTGATTCCAGCAGTAGTTCAAGTGACGACTCTCCCGCCCGATCGGTTCAGTCAGCAGCCGTCCCAGCACCTACTTCCCAGTTGCTTTCATCCCTGGAAAAAGATGAGCCACGTAAAAGTTTTGGGATCAAGGTTCAGAATCTTCCAGTACGCTCTACAGGTAAAAGTTTATATTGCTGTACTTCCCTGTCTTGCTACTATTGGGGGGAATGTGAGACTGAGAATCTTCAGTTGTGTGCTGTGACAACAAGCTTTCTTCTTGTGGTTCATTAATATTTAATGCCATGTAAGAAAAAGCAAGTGATGATTATAACTTTATGTATATGAAGATTGCATGTTACTTGTATTTACTATAGACACGTGCATATATGCGTATATATTATTATACACATTGTTGTACATACATACACAAAGACTGGTGCATGTTCTATAAAGAAAGCATTTTTTTTTTTTTTTAAATATGCTATCTAGGTTAAATATTTTGATATTAGGGGAAATTTGATACGATGAAATTGTAGAAATACTATTTTCAGTTAAATTTATTATATTGTCCAGGAGTCCTGTGTTCTGTGAAAAAACTTTGAACATAAAACTATGATAGGAAACCCACTTCAAAATATTAACATTTTAAATGAGGAAAATCATGAATAATGGAAAAGTCTAGTTAAAAGCTATACTGAAGTCCTTTTTACTCTTAATATTTTTAATTGACAGTCGACCATGCTATACTGTTACTTCTACATTAGGCATATTGAGTATGTAAACAACTGTTAGTAGATGGTCAAACCAACAAAGACCAAACTTAGTACTTCTTAGGTAAGTGCATTTCATGATTAAATTATTCATTAACTCAGCCTCTAAAACCTACATAACCAGGTTTGTGAATAGAGATATTGAGGCCCATGTGTTGGAGTGGATGGGGAAAAATTTGCTTGTCTTTCTATACAATTTTAATTTTTATAATGAAGCAAATTAACACAAGACCCTCCAGATAGTATGATTCATCTGTAGAAAACCTTAGAGTTGTTAGCATGTTACATTCTGCTTGCCACACAATTTTATCATTGACATGATGCTTGGAAAGCTTGAAATACAGCTTTCTTTCTCATGTCTTTAAAAGTTTTATATATGTATGTATGTATATGTGTATATAAAATTTTTATTATGGAAGTTTTAAACTTAACCAAAAGTAGTAGTAGCAAAATGAATGCCCCTTACTCTGTACCCCCGGATTTAAAAATTGTCAATATTTTGCCAGACTTGCTTTATCTGTTTCCACTTTCCTTCCTTCCGTTCTTGTTGTGTGTGTATTTTTTAAAGTGAATCCCCGATGTTATTACATCGTTTCATACCAACTTAAAGATACATACTTCTGTAGTTGTTTGTAAAATAGGAGGGCGGTTTTTCCGCATAGCCACAGTGTCATTCTTATCTAACAAATAACTATCTTCCGATACTCAGTTTATTTTCACAGTTGTACAGGAGTCTCTAAAATGCGATTTTAGGGTTATCTTATTTGAAAGAGAAATGTTTTAATGCTAACAAAATTTAGGTCAAAAAATCAAGCTAAAGATTTCTTAGCTTACTTATTGAGTTGTAACTAAATTAGAAAAATAAGCACCTTGTTTTTTTGGGGGGGGATTTAGATACAAGCCTTAAAGATGGCCTTTTCCATGAATTTAAGAAATTTGGAAAGGTGACTTCAGTGCAGATCCATGGAGCTTCAGAAGAGAGGTATGGTCTGGTATTCTTTCGGCAGCAAGAGGACCAAGAGAAAGCACTGACCGCGTCAAAAGGAAAGCTTTTCTTTGGCATGCAGATTGAAGTGACAGCGTGGATAGGGCCAGGTAAGAGGAGGCTGATCGCTAGCACGACTTGTATTCCAGCTTATGAAGAGGCAGCATCTTAGTGTGAGTCTGGATGCCATTCCAGCTTTATTTATTGACTTACTTCCAGTGTCTTCTGTTTTAAAGACTGGGTACATTTGTTGTTCAAGTTAACAAAATTATGTTTTGGTTAGGGAGGGTAAAGATCTGTTCCTGTAAGGGAGAAATGCTGACTTTGAAGAGTCTGAAAGATGGAGTTTTAGCCCTTTTTCGAATCCTGCCTTCCCCAAAAGGATTGAATTGAGATAAGGATATAGTTCTTAGGAGAATGACATCAGAATTACCTTGAATTAGAAAACAGACTACTTGTTACACTGATTTGAGGGACTAGTTAGACCAGTTTCATTTCTGTTATGCCCAGCACAAATCGGATCTGTTGTTCTAGTTTCCTTGAGTAACCTTGAGAGATAGTGACAAAGAGAATCAAGATTGGGTCTTAGGAGTGTGACCCACTGAGAGTTTCAGGGGGACATTTTATTAGTGTGAACCTGCCTGTAAGACCTGTTGTAAGGCAGGAAGTCTTCTCAGGCATGGCTGGGGTCAGTGTTTCTTCTTTTTGAGAGCCACCTGCAGTGCTTGTATAAAACTCAGACTCTTGGACCCTGTCCCAGCTTCATGGTTCAGAATTCACATACCCAAGTTTGGGAACCCCCGATTTAAGGCAACTTTGTAAGTAAATTTGTGGAGGAGTACACAGAAATGTTTAAATTATGCAGTCACATTATGTAGCTGAGACAAAGTTCAAGACTAAGACTTTGAGGGGTACCTGGCTGGCTCAGTCTGTGGAGCATGTGGACCTTGATCTCAGGGTCGTGAGTTCAAGCCCCATGTTGGGGTGTAGAGCTACTTAAAAAAAAAAAAAGACTAAAACTTTGAGTGGAATTTATAGGGTAAACAGCCCATTCTCTTGGAATGTTCATTTATTTGGCAATTAAGAAAAAATAGAATTTCCCTGATAAGAGTATGTAAATGTTATTTGTGTATATTAAAACAAGCACAGAGTTGTTAGAAGGAAGACTGCAAAATGTGCATAATTTTATAATAAACACAGGAATTCAAAGGGATTATAGGTTATGCCCTCACGTTCCCTCCTCTGCCCAGTTTGAGATGTACTGGCCTAAGTTATACTGAGCTGAGTGCAGCTCAGGAATTCTTATTTAACATATTTAGAACAGGTCACAATTGGCCTGAGGAATATTTAGATTGTCATATAATCTATATAGAAAGTTTTTAGAGCCGTATATAATTATTAAGTAACGGGGATCTAATTCAGGGGCATTATTAATAGATGTCCCTCAGATCTCCAAGTCATGGGGCTAGCTTGACATTTTTACTGCAAAAAAGCATTTTACCTAATTAGTTAGCACCCAGGATGTAAATTAGGCTTTAACCATGTGCCATTGAAGATTTTGAGAAGTTTGGTTGGTTCAGGCATAGGAAAGCTTGAAGGTACTTTTCTCAGATGGGACAGCATGAAATACTTGTTGAATGGGATATTTGAAAGCAGTCGAATGTGAGTTGGAGACATGGATGGAATTATGTTGTTGGATGGTTAAGTCATAAATGTTTTGTATTGAAACATGGAGCTGATTGTTTCCTGAGGCCAAGGACCTCTTGGAGTTAAAAAGATCTCAATCCAAGAAGCCCAACTTTGCAGATAGACCCCTGGTGGCTTCTAAGATTGTGCTTTCTTAGTCCTCTGCAGAGCATTATAGTCCTGTAAACATGAAATTGCAGGATAAAAGAATTTTTTTTTTTTTTTTTAAGATTTTATTTATTTATTTGACAGAGAGCACAGATAGGCAGAGTGGCAGGCAGAGGGAGAAGCAGGCTCTCCACAGAGCAGAGAGCCCGATGCAGGACTCGATCTCAGGGCCCGGGGATCATGACCTGAGCTGAAGGCAGACGCTTAACCAATTGAGCCACTCAGCACCCCGATAAAAGAATTTTTTAAATGATGTGTAGGCATTAAGACTTAAAGTGGTCATGAAGATTAAGTAGATTACATATGGAAAATACACTTTTTAAAAATCTTTGCTAAACTGAATTTCTGGTTTTGAAATGTTTACTGAGCTATTTGGTGGAAATGAAACCGGTATAGATTTAAATGGTTGCAAATTAGGCTTTATCCTTCTTATTCTGACTTTTGGAATATAAACCTCAGATGTGTCTGAATTATTTTGTCTTTTCTTTATTTTTCTCCTCTTTTAAATGAAATATTCCTGAATATGTGCCCTCTATTAGTTAGGTAGTTTTAAGAAGACCTAGTCAATCTTGAAATGAGATCTCTCCCTAGGAGACATGATGAAAATACAGGATAGAGACAGGTACACAAGCCCTGGCAATTTCTGGGTCCACGTGACTCCGTGAAAGTACATATTCCTTGATGAGGCTAGAAAGGTTAAGCTGGGCTATCATTAGACCTATGAAACTGGAATCAAGATTGAGGTGTGTTCTGAGTTCACTCAGCAGCTCAGAAGTTGAATCTTTTTAATATCAGTGTTGTTGTTGATATCAGTAATATTCAGTGCGTGGCCCTAAACACTTTGTTTCAGTCAGGCTGATTAAATACGAACTTTTTTGGATGGCTTTGTTTTACATTAAAAAGGAGAGAACACATAGGCTGTATTATAGTTACTATCGACAAAACATTGAATGTTCTGCCCTGGACCAAGTTTAGAAATGGAGCTTCAGAGAGAGGCTATGCTTGAATGAGACATTGAACCAGGGCTTTTGATCATAAGAAGCAGAAACCTTAAGAGTCATTGAGTCTCTTCTTGTTCGTCATTGGGAACCTTGCAGCAGCAAGTTTGTAAGTGCTGCTTCAGTCCGTTTTCATACAATTATTATTCTTGTATCTAACAATTGCTACATTTAGACACTTGGGCTATGTTAATTAGTATGACAAATGTAAAATGCTAAATATTTTCTAAAATGTTGAAAAGTAAATTAAGTAATGAAGCTGGGCTATTTTCAGTTGAGTTTTATGTGTGTTTCAGATTGTAGTTTTATACTTCCATTGAGAGCCTACTGCATAATTTTTGGAACCTAAGATTAGGCTTAGGTAATTACTATTTTTGCTGGGGTTTAAAATCTATTTCTGTGTCAGTGATTATTTTTAAAACAAATCAACTTACAGACTGAAATTCAGTCCACTTTTCTGTTTTAAAGATCAAAGAAGGGCGCCTGGGTGGCTCAGTTGGTTAAGCGACTGCCTTCGGCTCAGGTCATGATCCTGGAGTCCCGGGATCGAGTCCCGCATCAGGCTCCCTGCTCAGCGGGGGGTCTGCTTCTCCCTCTGACCCTCTTCCCGCTCGTGCTCTCTGTCTCTCATTCTCTCTCTCTCAAATAAATAAATAAAATCTTTAAAAAATAAAAAAATAATAAAATAAAATAAAGATCAAAGAAAATGCTACTTCCCCCTGAGTTTTGTTGGCAAGTTTCTTTAGCCTTTGGAGTTAGCAAAAGACAACTATTTCTGAAGGTGTATATAATTTTTCAGATTGTATAGTATTCAAACCCAATATTTCAGAGACATAGCTTCTTAAGTGTAGATTTTCCCATGATATATAAATACACATTAAAACACTTTGTTTTGGGGCACCTGGCTGGCTCAGTCAGTAGGGCATGCAACTCTTGATCTTTTGATGGTGAGTTTGAGACCTACTTTGGGTGTAGAGATTACTTTAAAAACAAACAAACAGGGGCGCCTGGGTGGCTCAGTCGTTAAGCGTCTGCCTTCGGCTCAAAAAAAAAAAATAAAAACAAACAAAACTCTTCTCTTTTTACTCTGCCCCCATCCCACTTAACAGAAACGGAAAGTGAAAATGAATTTCGTCCTTTGGATGAAAGGATAGATGAATTTCACCCCAAAGCAACAAGAACCCTCTTCATTGGCAACCTTGAAAAAACCACTACTTACCATGACCTTCGCAACATCTTCCAGCGCTTTGGAGAAATTGTGGTATGTTGCTTTTTACAGTAAAAACAGTTTTAGATCTTTGTCGTAAAACATAAAGCATAGTACAGATTATATTTGGAAAGATGATATTTAGGTGGTGTAATAAATATTTTTCTCATTTGCCCTATGTGTTTTTAACTCCTACTAAAAGATGATCCAGCAAAACTCACTGGGGGACTGTTTTATGTGTATATGTAAAACTGTATAATAGATATTTGTCTTTATTTTGTTTACATATATATTTTTGTATCCATTTTTCTTATTTTTCTTTGTCCATGGGTGCTGTTCAATGCCATCTCTAGTCCTGTGGGTTGGAAGGAAAATAAAGAAGAGATAATATGTTTGTAAGAAAGAAGTAGCAGCTTAGTGTATGAGTATTGTGTTCTCACAATGCACATCAGACTACCTTGGGGGATTACTGGAATGTGGATGTCATGCCAGAAGCTCAGTTCTATTTTGACATTTTAATTAGAATCACTTTTTACATCGTGTAAGTCATTGTTAAATTTAGGAATTTGGAGGGTTTTTCTGTTCCTCGTGACTCGTTGTAAGTCACTTTCTAATGAAAATTTTGGTTATAGCTTTGTACCCTTGGGTTGCATATACTATTTTGTTTTGTGTTTGAAAAAATGGGAAAATTATTTCTATCTTTTCTAGACTTCCTCTGTATTAATAACAGCAAAGAAATTGCTGTGTAATTTTGGACTTCAGAGAATAAAAAAATGTTCTGGGTAGGGACAGCAGTTGTTAATCTTGCAGGTGTGTGTGTGTGTGTGTGTGCACGCGCGCACGCCCATCCAGCTATCCATCCTTATCTATACGCTGATGTTGTAAGCAAAAATCTTATTTTTTTTAGTGACGTAATCTAGAGAATAAAACATTTGTGCTTGTAGCTGATCTAACCTCATCTTATAGGGAGTAGGGACGAGAGAGAAGTGGTTAGTAGAAAGTCAAGAAAAAACAGAAGGTATATGTTTAGAGAAACAGAAAAACATACATTTTCCGTTCTTCTTCCATTAAGTTCTTTCATCATATACTCTAATTGCAGCTGCACTGCCGGCTTCAGTGAGTCACCTGGAGTTCACCTGCCTCTGTGGGCTCCAGCTTTCCTGTCTTTAGACAGTGATCTAATACTTAATTTGCTCATTGGCATTTATGAGTTAATTCATAATTGATAAAACTTTCAGACCTACATTTGAGTGTGGCTGCTACTTTGAATTTTGGGGCAGTATAAGAAGTTGTATTTGGACACATTAGGTACATTTTCATCAACAGGGTTGCTGAAAATGGAGTGATTATTGTGTTTTAAGAGCCATGCTTCTCAGTAAGGTGGCCACGTCAACATTCTGTTTGAAAACCACATCTCGTGTTTGCAGTTGCTTATGAGGGTAACTATTTTATTGACACACAGGCTTTGGGAAATGGTCTGCTGCTTATCGATAACAGATTATGCTATAGCTAGAAGAACCTATGTGGTGAGTCTACCCACCAGTAGTCTTTGGAGACCTATTTCTGACCTGTCTCTTAAATGGAGTTATCCTGGGTTGTTACTTTCTACATTTTGGTGAAAATCAGCTCCTGCTTACCATTACTTAAGTAGAACTATTTTGAATATAAATTACTGCTTTTTTAAAGGACTCCTTAAATAGCTCTTTAAATGCATTATTCATTTTGCTCTATTTCATTTGATTATTGGCTTATGACCCTTAAGAGGCTTCTATCATCACAATACTTTAGATTGTGATTTACAGAATACTTAGATAATCACAGTATGGGTCATTATTGTTTTAAGTATAAGTTTTGCCTCTCTGGACCATTTTCATGTGTAGGTAAGCTAGATTTTTACACCACCTTGTCTGAGTAGGCAGGACCAGAGTGTCAGGTGTGAGTACAGGTTTCAAGCATTCTAAAGAAAGAGATAGGGCTAAGGGCGCTTGGCTGGCTCAGTTGAAAAAGCATGGGACTCTTGATCTCAGGGTTGTAAGTTTGAGCCCCATGTTGGGTGTAGAGATTACTTAAAAAATAAATAAACAAAGAGATGGGGTTATGCCTTTATAGAGTTTCTTTAATCTAGGGATGGTGTTCTGATACATCTTCACAAAGTAGTTTGGGTATTTATATATTGATTCTGGATATGAGAAGTTATTACCATATATATCAGTCACCAGGCTTGGTTCCGTTAGATACACTGATAGAATGAGTCTTCTAATTTAGGATTGCAAATTTTAAATCACTTTTTGAGGGGTGCCTGGGTGGCTCAGTTGGTTAAGCGTCTGCCTTCGGCTCAGGTCATGTGGGATCGAGCCCTGCGTCGGGCTCCCTGTTCAGCTGGAAGCCTCCCTCTCCCACTCCCCCTGCTTGTGTTCCCTCTCTCGCTGTGTCTCTCTGTCAGATAAATAAAATCTTAAAAAAAAAAAAACACTTTTTGAAAACTTGATTTCTTTCTTTCTTTCTTTTTTTAAAGATTTTATTTGGGGCGCCTGGGTGCTCAATCCGTTAAGCATCTGCCTTCGGCTCAGGTCATGATCCCAGTGTCCTGGGATCGAGCCCTGCATTGGGCTCCCTGCTCCGCGGTATGCCTGCTTCTCCCTCTCCCACTCCCCCTGCTTGTGTTCCCTCTCTCACTGTGTTTCTCTCTGTCAAATAAAAATTTTTTTTTTAATTTTATTTATTTGAGAGAGAGAGAGTGAGAAACAGCATGAGAGGGGAGAGGGTCAGAGGGAGAAGCAGGCTCCCCGCTGGTCCCAGGATCATGACCTGAGCCGAAAGCAGTCGTTTAACCAACTGAGCCACCCAGGTGCCCCTGAAAACTTGATTTCTTTACCATTCGTACTCTTCTCAGATACTGTATTTTAAATGGCCTGCCCCTAATAAGGATTTTAGATTGTTGCAGAAGGGAATTACAGTTGGCCCTTGAACAGCATGGGTTTTAACTGCATGGATCCACTTACATGTGAACTTTTTTTCCTTAATATTTTCTTAATAACATTCTCTTTTCTCCAGCTTACTTTAAGAGTACAGTAATAATAATATATACAAAATACGTGTTAATTGCCTCTGTTATCTGCAAGGCATCTGGTCAGCAGTAGGCTGTGGTAGTTAAGTTTTGGGGGAGTCAAAAGTTATATGTGGATTTTCAACTCCCTTGGAGGTTGGTGCCTGACCGCCCCCCCTGCCCCTGCGACCACACTGTTGTTCAGGGTCAACTGTATTTCTTACATTTTTATTAAATAAAACCTTTATTTAATATTTTTATTAGGTTTATTGCCTTTTTCTTTATTAATCTTCTCTGTATTGTTCCAGTTTTAGTATATGTACCGCTTTGAAACAAGCACAACCTTTTCATTATAAATTTCTCTTAACACAGGTATTGTGGATTTTAAATTTTGAGTTTGCAATTTCTCTTCTGCAAAGAGCTTCACATAGGAAGGTTTTCATGGTTGTGACTAAAAAATGCTGTGTTGTGTAGTCTTTCAGGCTATTTACAGTTGCATCACGATGTACAATTTTAACTAAGAAAATGATTTTTGGGAATATGACTTGTTTTGAGAAATTCGCACCTCATTTAGGTTTGGATTATTCTGCTTTTTTTCCTTTTGGCATGTCACTAAGTGATGCTCATTGGCTTTTTCAGGATATTGATATTAAGAAAGTAAATGGAGTTCCTCAGTATGCATTCTTGCAATACTGTGATATTGCCAGTGTTTGTAAGGCTATTAAGAAGATGGATGGGGAGTACCTTGGAAATAATCGCCTCAAGGTAAAGGACTTTGCATAAGTTATTGTGCTGTTACGATTTGTTACGATTTGGAGGTTTTTTGTGTGTATGTCTGATTATTTAAAATTGCAGTACAGTTAGATAATCATAAAGGTGATACAATTCTTCGCATCCTCATCCTATTATACTATAAACTGAATTAATACTTGCTGGGGTGCCTGGCTGGCTGAGTCTGTAGAGCATGTGACTCTTGATTTCAGGGTTGTAAGTTCAAGTCCCATGATGGGTGTAGAGATTACTTAAAAAATAAAATATTGGGGCACCTGGGTGGCACAGTGGGTTGAGTGTCTGACTCTTGGTTTCTGCTCAGGTTGTGATCTTACGGTCGTGAGATGCAACCTCGTATTGGGCTCTGTTAGCATGGAGTCTGCTTGAGACTCCCTCTCCTTCTACCACCCTCATAAATAAATAAATAACTCTCTTATTTTATTTTATTTATTTTTTAAGATTTTATTTATTTGACAGAGAGAGAGGCAGGAGAGAGGAAACAAGCGGGGGGAGTGGGAGAGGGAGAAGCAGGCTTCCCGCGGAGCAGGGAGCCCGATGCAGGGCTCTATCCCAGGACCCTGGGATCCTGACCTGAGCCAAAGGCAGATGCTTAACGACTGAGCCACCCAGGTGCCCCTAAATAACTCTTTAAAAAAAAAAAAAATTTAGGGACGCCTGGGTGGCTCAGTCGGTTAAGCGTCTGCCTTTGGCTCAGGTCATGATCCCAGGGTCCTGGGATCGAGTCCCGCATCGGGCTTCCTGCTCCGTGGGGAGCCTGCTTCTCCCTCTCCCTCTGCTTGTGCTCTCTCTGTCAAATAAATAAAATCTTTAAAAAAATTAAAAATTAAAAAAAATTAAAATTTTATTTGAGAGAGCGAGCGAGAGAGCGCAAGCTGGGGGAGGGAGAGGGAGAAGCAGGCTCCCCGCGGAGCAGGGAGCCAGACACAGGGCTCAATCCCCGGACCCTGGGATCATGACGTGAGCTGAAGGCAGATGCTTAACCGACTGAGCCACCCAGGTGCTCTGTAAATAAATAAATCTTTTAAAAAATAAAAATAGGGGTGCCTGGGTGGCTCAGTCGGTTAAGCGTCTCGGCTCATGTGATCCCGGGGTCCTGGGATTGAGCCCCACCAGGGAGCCTGCTGCTCCCCCTGCTTGTGCTCTGTCAAATAAATAAATAAAATCTTTAAAAATAAATAAAAATAAATAAAAAATAAAATCTGGGAGGAGAAAAAAAAGCTAAGTGCCTGGAGTCCATAAACTAAAATGTGGTGAATTAATACTTGCTTAGCCTGGCAGAATTGGTTTTATATAAATTTCTATTTGATTTTAACCAGATGGTTGCCCTTTGGGATGATGGTCGATAAGATTCCTACAGAAGACAGGTTTTTTTCAGAATTCTGTAGTTGAATAATTGGTGACTTTACTAATAGAAATTTCACCTCTCCTATCCAGCTGGGTTTTGGAAAAAGCATGCCTACAAACTGTGTGTGGTTAGACGGGCTTTCTTCAAACGTGTCGGATCAGTATTTAACACGACATTTCTGCCGATATGGGCCTGTGGTAAAGGTAAGTGGGAGGTTTTGGTGTTGGTGTCAAGTTACTTCTGACTTCCTATTCTCGGTATTCTGTCCTGTCAGCCCCAAGTTTTAGTGTTGACATTTTCTTTAATCACTCATAACTTGTCATAGAAGGGCATCTGTGTCTATTAGCTTATGATATGAGGAAGTATTTTGGAAAACTATTTTGAACTAGCCAAGATTAATTTTGAAACTAATTTGCATAATACTGTTAAATAGAATGTTTCTTAGGGGTTTTTATAATTTTATCTCATTAAAATTAGTCTGTCTGTATTCACATTAATATGTAATTGACTTCATTAAAAAAACAAACAAGATGACTTTAAAGGGACGATCATACAACAGAATACACATCTAACCGATGTTGGTAATGTACATACCTGTGCCCAGCAGGAGGAGGGTCTCTGGACCCCATTCCATTATGTGAAAGGAGAGCTTTGAACTCCTTAAGAGCAGATTCACACTGTGGTGGGCACAGCATTTCTTTCAGTGTAGCTTTTGTCATTTGGAGAGACACACATCATAAAGACTGCTAGCATAAATAAAAAATCCAGCAGCTTTAAGTTAAGAATTCTACTTATAACCAGAATTCACTGAAATTTATTGTTGATTCAGTGTTCTACATCGTTTTCTCTCTTTCAAGGGTGTGGTTTTTTTTTTTTTGAGCCAGAACTATAAGAATGCTTACTTGAGTATAGTAGAGGACTCAGTCAACATGGAAAATAAAATACAGAAAAACAAAATAAAGGCATGATATACTTCAAGCCACAATATCCACAATTGTAAACAGTCCCTCCACATTTTTATTGTGTGTTTTCACTACAACATGCATCACCAGGAAAAGCCTGATATTTTTTCTAGAATAAAAAATATATAAATATGTTTTTTCTTTGCAGCATCCTTGAGACTTAGGATTTTCTTGGGACTGACACTTAAGTCTAGTGGATGAGGCTCTTATTTGGTTTTTGTTTTGTTTTTTTGTTGTTGTTTTTTATAGGTGGTGTTTGACCGCTTAAAAGGCATGGCCCTGGTTCTCTACAATGAAATTGAATATGCACAAGCAGCTGTAAAAGAGACCAAGGGGAGGAAAATCGGTGGGAATAAAATTAAGGTGTGCAGAATGACTTTAAACAGAAGTGAAACAAAATCATATTGAGATCCCACCCTCTTAATAATGCATTTTGTAGGTGGCCAGCAAGGGGAGTGGTTTATAGGATATGCACTGTATGTCCTGTTTTTAAAGGGAATATTACTATTTGTATACTTGGCTACTTGAGGCCACAGGGTCATTAGCCACAGAATTTTCCCTAAAAATCATGTCATTCAAGGAAATGTGCTTCTTTACACTCCAGGTACCTGATGCTTGCATGTATGCTCTTGGTGTAGGCTGGCCCACATTCACGTGTGGGTACCTGCACACCCAGGAGCTCAAAGTATCACTCATTCCAGCTTCCTGAATGATCCTCTCTTCCTCTTCTCCTGTTCATGATAATTTGAAGGAATTTATGCACTTAATACCTATGATGGTTAAATTGAAACGAGTCTTTTGAAATAAGATATTGAAAGATGATGGGTATCATAGGCTTAAATGACTCTGAGGTCCAGCTGTGAGTGAAGTTTAGATGTTCTTCCATATTTTATTTTATGTTCTAACTGTGGTTCCAGCAAATTTACATCTAACACAGATTCTGAGTTTAGTTGATCTGATTATTTGGCAACTCTCGATAGGTATTGTTTCAGTTTTCCATTTTGCCTTTTCCACTCCTTCAGTATTGGGTTCTGGGACCTTAAATTATAGTTCTATATCAAGATTTCTTTTGAATTTGAGAGAGATTTCACGTTAACAAAATACAGTTTCAGTTAGGACTATTTCACTTAGTTGAGACAGATTGCTCTTGAAATTTATCCAGAAGGCTATGTTGGGAAGGATTTACAAATTCAATAATGCTTTCCATCTTGAAAACCTGAAACTTGAATCGAACACCTGCTATTCTTTCTTTTTAAGGTGGACTTTGCAAATCGGGAAAGTCAGCTGGCATTTTATCACTGTATGGAAAAATCTGGTCAAGATATTAGAGACTTTTATGAAATGTTAGCAGAAAGAAGGTATGTATTTTTTTTCCCCCAAGTAAGAAGGTATGTATTTTAAACCTATCAGCATAGCTTGGATTTTAAAATACCAAATACATCAAATTTAGATGGGATTACATTTTATTTTTCACCCCTTATTTCCACACTTATCCCAAAAAAAACTCCTTTCCTTTTATCCCCTCATATAGAAACACAGGTTTATTTTTATGAATTCTGTTTTCATGTGGCTCGTGGGATTTAGGTTAAGCTGAATACATTTCTCACTGAATGCTCCTAGAATTTGAAAGAGTTACCGTTTTGCTAGATTATAACTTTATGTACAAATCATCCTGCTTAACAGTTTTAAATTAAATATGATAACATGTTGAAGAGCACTGCAAACTAAGTGCTCTGTATATTTAGTAATGACAACATCCAGATTATTACTGTGCATGTGCTCATACCGTTAGTAAAAAAAAAAAATTGAGGGGCCCCTGGGTGGTCAGTCTGTTGAGTCTCTGGCTTTTGATCTTTACTCAGGTCTTGATCTCAGTCAGGGTCGTGAGTTTGGGCCCTGCATTAGACTCCACACTAGGCGTGGAGCCTACTTTAAGAAAAAAAAAAATTTTTTTTTTAAATTGAAAAAGATTATCAAGAGCTTTCTTTGTTTGAAATTTGAATCTTCTAAAGAATTTGTGAATCAGTAAGCCAAAGCATATATAAATTGGTAACTTCAGCAATATAAAAGGAAACCTTATTTACTCCTGTTAATTTTTTTGGTCATGGTTATGTAGTATTTGATTTTTTTTTTTTCCTGCTCCTTGTAGGAAACATTGCAGTTCCGAATCATTTTAAGTCTCATAGTTCGGACCAGGCTATCTCTGTTAGCTTAGAACTGTCCCCAAACTGATGATTGACTCTTTTTTAGACTGAATATATTAAAACACCCTAACATAGTGTCATCAAGTGCTTCAATAGCCGATCACATTTGAAAATGGAAACTCTCATCCACATGGTCAAGCTGTTTGTCCAGACACACCTCTGTGATTAAGTCTCCTGGAATGTCACCACTGGATCTCCACCTCTGTACATAATGTGGTAAAAGGCTGTGTGAGAAATGTCCTTAGACACTCTGGTTTAGGTATAAAAGGGGGTCTACAACAAGTATGAGTCAGATCCTGATTGTGTTGCCAGAAACCTGTGGAATATATTCCCTTTTTACTGCCTGTTCTTGCCACTTTATTTTTATTAAAGTCATAGAGGGTATATATATTTTTTTGAGTCATTTCCTTGTGGAATATTGTATGGCAGTCATTGAATACTGGGAAAGTTTTTTTTAATTTTTACTTATTTTTAAAGATTTTATTTTTAACTAATCTCTACACCCAAATGTGGGTGTGAACTTACAACCCCCAGACCAGGAGTCACATGCTCTACCAACTGAGCCGGCCAGGTGGCCCTGGGGAGGGGTTGGTGTTTTTTGTTGTTGTTGTTTTGTTTTATTTTAAGATTTTACAGAGAGAGAGAGCAAAAGCAGAGGGAGTGGCGGGCAGAGGGAGAGGGAGAAGCAGGCTACCCACGGAGCAGAGAGCCAGCCCAATGCGGGACTTGATCCCAGGACCCTGGAATCATGACCTGAGCTGAAGGCAGGCACTTAACTGACTGAGCCACCCAGGTGCCCTCGCATACACTTACTATGTTCAGAAAGTTTCCTTTTATTCCTGCTTTGATAAGGTGTTTGGTTTTTTGTTTTGTTTTACCATGAAAGGGTGCTGGATTTTTTTTTCATTTGAAATGATCATGTGTTTTTTCCTTCATCCTATTAATATGGTGTATAATATTGATTGAATTTTGTAGTTGAACCATCCTTGCATTCTTTTTTTTTTTTTTAATTTATTTATTAGAGAGAGAGAACACACAAGCAGGGGGAGCGGCAGGCAGAGGGAGAGGGAGAAGCACACTCCACTGAGCGGGGAGCCCGATGTAGGGCTCGATCCCAGGACCCTGGGATCAGGACCTGAGCCAAAGGCAGATGCTTAACGGCTGAGCCACCCAGGCTCCCCCTTGCATTCTTTTTCTTTAAAAATATTTAATAATGCAATAATGATTTAATGAAAGTTTTTAAAGTGGGTTGTAAAGCAGTAGGGTACAGTATGACCCAGTTTTATAAAACAAAAGTACATATATGTAAAGAAAAAAGACTAGAAAGATATGTATACACATACACATAGAATACATATATGTACATACACATACATAAATTTATATATAGCAGCATTTGTATATTTCAGGGTGGTTAGATTATTAGTGATTTTTTTTTATTATTATTAACATATAATGTATTATTTGTTTCAGGGGTACAGGTCTGTGATTCATCAGTGTTACACAATACACAGTGCTCACCATAGCACATACCCTGGAGAGGTTTTTAATTTTTTTTTTTTTTTTTAAGATTTTATTTATCCACTTGAGAGCAAGAGAGACAGAGAGATAGAGAGAGCACAGGCACGGAGGAGAGGGAGAAGCAGGCTCCCCGCCTAGCAGGGAGCCTGATGTGGGGCTTGATCCCAGGACCCTGGGACCACGACCCAAGCTGAAGGCAGACGCCCAATCGACTGAGCCACCCAGGCACCCCTGAGGAGGTTTTGTTTTGTTTTGTTTTGTTTTTTAAGATTTTATTTGACACAGCGAGAGCATACAAGCAGGGGGAGTGGCAGGGAGAGAGAAAAGCAGGCTCCCCACTGAGCAGGGAGCCCCACGTGGGACTCGATCCCAGGACCCTGGGATCATGACCTGAGCAAAAGGCAGTCACTTAACCAACTAAGCCACCCAGGCGCCCCGGGGGGAGGTTTTTTAAATGAAAAATGTACCCTACAGCCAAATTCCCAAAAGCTTGAACTTCTAAGGATTTGATAGTTTTTTGCCAGTAGATGAATCCACAGTCCTTTAGCCAGAAAGTCAGTTTTGATATAAGGCTTTCCTCTGTCGGTTTGTGTATGTGTGTGTGAGGGAGGGTGCATGTGCATATATCGGAGAATATGTGGGTCTGTGGAGAGAGAAAACCGTTTTCCATCCTGGCTCCCCAAGTAGCAGTTTGAAGGCATTGTTAACATTTTAAGTGCTGATAGGAATCCTTCCCCATAAGCTAGTGTAAAGTGTGTTGGTGGTCTAGTGGCACCTAAGACATAAAACATCCTTTAAGGTCTTCTGTGCATACATTAAATATTTTTCAGAGAATAGTGTCTTGTAAGGGGTGGGTAATGCTGTGCGGGTGTTCATTTTTGTATGTTCACACTTAAATTCACTCATTTTACTAATGATCTGGCTCTGGCTTTGTTCTTTCGTTCTTACCCATGGTTATTTATTCCTGTTGAATGGAGTTTATCTCCTAATGTAGGAAGCAGGAGGATGTGGGACTTAACTGTGACTCCGTTTTGCCCCATTTGCCACTAAGATGGCAGTGCTTATGGAATAATTCCTTGCAGTAGAACTTGAGGTTCTTTGCCCTTTGCATAGAGTGGAAGGAAGTCATCCCACTGGATAGTTAATGCATGAATGAAAAAACTGCTTTACCTCTAATGATAGCTTAGCTCAGGAATGCAGTGACTGATTTGCATAGGGTACTGCAGTTAAAAAGTAGCATTTCATTTATTCCCTCAAATACTGTGTCAGAGAGGTAGGGCCGTGACTCTTCTCCTGTGTTACTTTTGGTAGGAACTGAAGACTAGATGACTTTGCTGATAAGGTCACAGGCCAAGACCATGGGCTGGAGATAAGCCCAGGGCTCCTATCTGCTAGTGCATTGAGCTTTAAACACTTTACCAAAATGATTCTCAAGGTGAATTTACAAGATCCTGTTACGCTTTAGGTGAATTTCCCACCTCCTTAGGGGAGTTGGGATATTGTGCAGTCATGTGAACAGAGTTATCTCAACACCTGGCTTTTCCAGGTTCTTTGGAGACCCTTCTGTCCAGGGTACACGTGTGCAGCTATACTGTCTCCTGCTTGCCTGGCTCTCTCTGAGGGCAGGAGCACTCATTTCTTTTGGTGGTCAGGGCCCAGCAAAATATGTGCCAGATCAGTATTCGTTAGACTGAATAGCGCACCAGCACTAATGTTTACACGTACGCCTTTGATTTATGTGACTTCACATTTTTGGATATAGTTTTAGTTTGATTAATCTAAAACATACCTGAGACTGTTTTTATAGTATGATCTTAAGCCTACTGTGGGTTTTTTTGTTTTTGTTTTATTTATTTGAGAGAGAGAAAATGAGAGAGAGAGAGAGAGCATAAGAGGGGGTAGGGTCAGAGGGAGCAGCAGACTCCCCGCTGAGCAGGGAGCCCGAAGTGGGACTCAATCCTGGGACTCTAGGATCATGACCTGAGCCGAAGGCAGACGCTTAACCGACTGAGCCACTCAGGCGCCCCAAGCCTACTGTTAATGTGGGCAGTGAGCCAGTGACCATTCTAGGTGTCTTAATCACTTTATATTAGAAAGCATACGGTGTGTTTACCTTTATGTATGAAAAGATGCTTCCTTGGAGTTCGTATTTATGTTGGCAGTGAATTAAATTAGCCGAGTTCCATGCTTAGTAACATTTATTTTAAGGTAGCTGGTCATTATTTAGGCAAAGAATCTGATTCCTGTGGAACTTTAGAAAGATCATCTTGAATCCAATTAAAATAATACAGAGGTACCATAAAATGTTCTCTTTGAGAAATTCTGTATAAATACATACAATAATGTTTTATTGATGCTTCCAGTGTTTGAATGTTCAGTCTTAGATGCTTCATTTGCTGTGGAGGGCGGGATAGAGCATTACCCAGTAGTAGCTTTGACATATTTTTCTAAGGTTCATTCTTCCAGCAGATACTTGAGTGCCTCCTATGAGCCAAACATTGTTACAAGAAGACCCGAAAAAAGCTCCTGCCTTTTAGGGGCTTAAGTTCTAAATTCTTTGTGTTTCAGTAAAGCCGCTGATGGCAGTGCTGTGTAGAGTGTATGACCTTGAGGGGACAGAAATGGAGAGTGAGCAAAAGGGAAGGAATTGGTCTGTGTTACGGGTGCATTTCATTTTATCCATCAGACGTGTTCTTGTGTGTACATTTAATCCTATCGTGAATGCCCCTGGGTAGGTCACTGTAAGAGAAAACCACGGTCAGTTCCTTCACAGTTGAGAAATCCTCTTACAAAGCTTGTGTTCAGGTGGTGGCTTGGGGAAAAGTAACATTCCTGAAGGCCAAGGACGTGCCTCGCAGTATGTCAGGAAAGTTCTCAAAACTCTCATCTTATTTAATCTTGTTAAGAGCCTTATGAGGAAAGGTTACCACCATTTTACAATTGAGGAGATAGCTGAGGGAGACTGGCCCCCCCCATGTGTTTTTTTTTTTTTTAATTGTGAACTGAGAGGTATTATCAGTATCATGTAGGTCACGTAGGTGAGAGGATTTCAGCTAAATTATTCTGTTTTTCCCTATAATGCATATGTTTCCCAAGTTGTGATAAGAATATCTTTTGACAGAAAAGTAATTATGAAAGACTTAGAAATGTGGGGATTGTGATACTGTTGAATACTAGTGCTCATTATAAGTCATGACACCTCAACCAAAAGAATAAAAAAGGCTGAAGTGCTGTCCAGTAGAGACATAATGCAACCTAAATTTGTGGTTTTAAATTTCCTAGTAGACACAGTAAAAAATGAAAAGGTAAAATTAATTTTATTTAACTTAGTATGTCTAAAATATTATTTCAACATATAACCAATTTAAATAAGTTACTGAAGAATTTCTTTTTTTTTAAACTAAATCTACCAAGTCCAGTGTGTATTCTGTATTCACATCTCAAATTTCAAGTTCTCAATAGCCACGTGTGGGTTGTGGCTACGGATGGTATTGGATGGTCCACTTCTAACTAATGAGTAAACAGTGGCAAATTTTTTTTTTTTTAAGATTTTATTTATTTGAGAGAGAGAGTGAGAACGAGTGGGGGAGGGGGTAGTGGCAGAGGGAGAGGGAGAAGCAGACTCACCACTGAGCAGGGAGCCCGACGTGAGGCTCCATCCCAGGACCCCAGGATCATGACCTGGGCCAAAGGCAGACACTTAACTGACTGAGCCACTCAGGCGCCCAAGATTTTTAGAAGCAGGACTTTGTCATCTCGTGTGTGATTTAATGTGTCAATGACAAGAAAACAAAAGAACTAATACATTGTTTTTCGTATTTGGTAGAGAGGAACGAAGGGGATCTTATGACTATAGCCAAGATCGTACATATTATGAGAATGTTCGTACTCCGGGCACATATCCTGAGGATTCCAGACGGGACTATCCAGCCCGAGGGAGAGAATTTTATTCAGAATGGGAAACTTACCAAGGAGACTACTACGAATCACGATACTATGATGATCCTCGAGAATACAGGGATTACAGAAATGATCCTTATGAACAAGATATTCGGGAGTACAGTTACAGGCAAAGGGAACGAGAGAGAGAACGCGAAAGGTTTGAGTCTGACCGGGACAGAGACCATGAGAGGAGGCCCATTGAGCGCAGTCAGAGCCCAGTGCACTTGCGACGCCCACAGAGTCCTGGAGCATCTCCCTCGCAGTCGGAGCGGTTGCCAAGTGATTCTGAAAGGAGGATTTACAGCCGATCCTCAGACCGGAGCGGGAGCTGTAGCTCACTTTCCCCTCCAAGATATGATAAACTTGACAAATCTCGTTTGGAACGCTATACTAAAAATGAAAAGACGGATAAAGAAAGGACTTTCGATCCTGAGAGAGTGGAAAGAGAGAGACGCTTAATAAGGAAGGAAAAAGTGGAAAAGGACAAAACTGAAAAGCAGAAACGAAAAGGAAAAGTTCATTCCCCTAGTTCTCAGTCTTCAGAGACAGACCAAGAAAATGAGAGAGAACAGAGCCCTGAAAAATCAAGGAGTTCTAATAAATTGAGCAGAGAGAAAGCTGACAAAGAAGGAATAGCAAAAAACCGCCTGGAGCTCATGCCCTGTGTGGTTTTGACTCGAGTGAAAGAGAAAGAGGGGAAAGTTATTGACCACACTTCTTTGGAAAAGCTGAAAGCCAGGCTTGATAATGACAATGCCAAGTCTTCTGCCCTAGATCAGAAACTTCAGGTCTGTCAAACGGAGCCTACAAAGTCTGACTTGTCTAAACTGGAATCTGTTCGAATGAAAGTGCCAAAGGAAAAGGGACTGTCTAGCCACATCGAAGTGGTAGATAAGGAAGGTAGGCTTAAGCCCAGGAAGCACCTAAAACCAGAGCAGACTGCTGACGGGGTCAGCGCTGTAGATTTGGAGAAACTGGAAGCAAGGAAGAGGCGTTTTGCAGATTCCAATCTGAAAGCAGAAAGGCAAAAATCAGAAGTCAAGAAAAGTAGTCCAGAGTTGGAGGACGCTCGGGTCCTTTTAAAAAAGCAGCCTGACCTATCATCTAGAGATGTCATTCTGCTGAGGGAAGGAGAGTCAGAAAGAAAGCCTGTGAGGAAAGAAATTCTTAAACGAGAATCTAAAAAAATCAAACTAGACAGACTTAATGCTGTTCCCAGCCCCAAAGACTGTCAGGAGCTTGCCAGTGTTTCTGTTGGGACTGGCTCAAGGCCCAACTCAGACCTGCAAGCGAGGCTGGGAGAACTGGTATGCGAATCTGTGGAAAATCAAGAAATCCAGTCAAAAAAACCCATTCCCTCAAAACCACAACTCAAACAGCTGCAGTTATTAGATGATCAAGGACCAGAGAGAGAAGATATTAGGAAAAACTATTGCAGTCTTCGTGATGAGACACTTGAATGTAAATCAAGCCAAGAGAAACCACATTCAGTAAATACTGAAGAAAAAATTGGCATTGATATTGATCACACGCAGAGTTACCGAAAACAAATGGAGCAGAGTCGTAGAAAACAGCAGATGGAGATGGAAATTGCCAAGTCTGAGAAGTTTGGCAGTCCTAAAAAAGATGTAGATGAATATGAAAGACGGAGTCTGGTTCACGAGGTAGGCAAACCCCCCCAAGATGTCACTGATGACTCTCCTCCCAGCAAAAAGAAAAGGATGGACCACATTGATTTTGATACCTGCACCAAGAGAGAGAGGAATTACAGAAGTTCACGCCAAATCAGTGAAGACTCCGAAAGGACTGGCGGCTCTCCCAGTATCCGGCATGGTTCCTTCCATGAGGAAGACGACCCTGTGGGCTCCCCTAGGCTCATGTCAGTAAAAGGGTCTCCTAAGGCAGATGAAAAAGGTCTCCCCTATTCTAACATAACAGTCAGAGAAGAGTCCTTAAAATTTAATCCTTATGATTCTAGCAGAAGAGAACAGATGGCAGACATGGCCAAAATAAAGCTCTCTGTCTTGAATTCTGAAGATGAACTAAATCGGTGGGATTCTCAAATGAAACAAGATGCCAGCAGATTTGACGTGAGTTTCCCAAACAGCATAATTAAGAGAGAGAGCCTTCGAAAGAGGTCTGTACGTGACTTGGAACCTGGTGAGGTGCCTTCTGATTCTGATGAAGATGGTGAACACAAGTCCCACTCACCCAGAGCCTCTGCTTTATATGAGAGTTCTCGGCTGTCTTTTTTATTGAGGGACAGAGAAGACAAACTACGTGAGCGAGATGAAAGACTCTCTAGTTCTTTAGAAAGGAACAAATTTTATTCTTTTGCATTGGATAAGACAATCACACCAGACACCAAGGCTTTGCTTGAAAGAGCTAAATCGCTCTCTTCATCTCGAGAAGAAAATTGGTCTTTCCTTGATTGGGACTCCCGTTTTGCTAATTTTCGAAACAACAAAGATAAAGAAAAGGTTGACTCTGCTCCAAGACCTATTCCATCCTGGTACATGAAAAAGAAGAAAATTCGGACTGATTCAGAAGGAAAAATGGATGATAAAAAAGATGATCATAAAGAAGAAGAGCAGGAAAGACAAGAGTTATTTGCATCTCGTTTTTTACACAGTTCAATCTTTGAACAAGATTCCAAGCGATTGCAGCATCTAGAGAGAAAAGATGAAGAATCAGACTTCATTTCTGGTAGGTTGTATGGGCGGCAGACATCTGATGGAGCAAACAGCACAGCCGATTTGGTTCAAGAGCCAGTAGTTCTTTTCCATAGCAGATTTATGGAACTCACACGAATGCAACAGAAAGAAAAGGAAAAAGACCAAAAACCCAAAGAGGTTGAGAAACAGGAAGATACTGAGGATCCTCCTGAGACCCCAGAATCTGCTGAGAGTAAAGAGTCAGAACTGAAGACTCCCCCTCCGATTGGGCCTCCTGCCGTCACAGCTGTAGTTCCAGAGTCCGCATCGTCGTCACTGGAGAAGACGACAGCCAGCGACAAAGCAGGGGAGGTGCCTCTGGTGACAGAAGAGAAGCCCAGGGAGCCGGCCTCCACCTCCGAAGAAGCGAAGCCCGTGTCTGAGCAGGCTGCCACCACTGTGCAGCAGACCCAGCAGGTCGACCTGCCCTCAGCGGTGGACACCAGTAAAGATGCTGCTGGGGCTCCTTTGGCTGTGGAAGAGGACTCATCCGCTGACCAGCTGCCTTATCTGGACACCAAGCCTCCAACTCCCGGGGCCTCATTTTCCCAGGTAGAGGTCACCACGGATCCAGAACCTGATGGTACCCAACCACTTTCAAAACCGACTCAGAAGCCTGAGGAAGCTGATGAGCCAAAAGTGGAAAAGCCAAACTCAGCTGCTAATGTTGAGCCTAGTGCAAATCAGAAAGCTGAAGTTGTCCCTGAGGTCCAGCCTCAGGCTTCTGAAGACACTGAGGTTGATCCTCCAGTTGCTACGAAAGAGAAAAAGCCAAACAAAAGCAAGCGTTCCAAGACCCCCATTCAGGCCGCCGCAGCAAGTACCGTGGAGAAGCCTGTCACCAGGAAGAGCGAGCGCATAGACCGGGAGAAGCTTAAGCGGTCCAGTTCTCCTCGGGGAGAAGCACAGAAGCTTTTAGAGTTGAAGATGGAGGCAGAGAAGATTACAAGGACCGCCTCTAAAAACTCAGCCGCAGACCCAGAACACCCTGAACCAAGTCTGCCCCTCAGCCGAACGAGGCGCCGGAATGTGAGGAGTGTCTACGCAACCATGGGTGACCACGAGAGCCGCTCTCCCGTCAAGGAGCCCATGGAGCAGCCACGAGTGACCAGGAAGAGACTGGAGCGAGAGCTGCAGGAGGCCGCAGCGGTCCCCACGACCCCAAGGAGGGGGAGGCCTCCGAAAACCCGCCGTCGGGCTGAAGAAGATGAGGAGACCGAGGTGAAAGAACCAGTTGAGACACTCAAACCAGCTGAGGGATGGAGGTCCCCACGAGCCCAAAAATCAGGAGCTGCTGGTGGCCCACAAGGGAAAAGGGGGAAAAATGAGCCAAAAGGAGATGCTGAACGTCTGGAAGCGGCCGCTGAGGTGAGCGTGAAAGAAAATAACACAAAATCCAAGGCTGATAAAGAAGAAGCAGGAAGTGAACAAAAACGTGACAAAAAAGAAATTAGCACAGACAGAAATGCACCAGAAGCCCCCGCAGTTGAAGTGGTGGAGAAGAAAACAGCCCCTGAAAAAAACTCCAAGTCAAAGAGAGGAAGATCTCGAAACTCTAGGTCAGCAGTGGACAGATCTGCAAATCTGAAAAACGTGGATACTGGTGTCAGTCCCAGTGTGGCGGCAGGCGCCGCGGGGCTGGCGGGGGAGAAGGAAGCGGAGGTGGTGGCCGGCCCCGCCGAGAAGAGCGAGAGTCCCCAGAAGGAAGGGAGTTTATCATCCCAGTTGAACAGCGATCCGGCCCCTCCGGACAAGGTAGCGGAGGAGGAGGAAGGTGTGTCTGCCTCTGCGCCGCCCCCGGAACCCAGTCAGTCAGCCAAGCAGACGGAGCTGGAGCAGGCCGTGGAGAACATCGCAAAGCTCACCGAGGCCGCCTCCGCGGCCTTCAAGGCGGCGGCCGCAGGTGCGCCAGAGGGCCTCTCCACCGAGGACGGGGACAAGCCGGCACACCAGGCAAGTGAAACAGAACTGGCTGCAGCCATTGGCTCCATCATCAACGACATTTCTGGGGAGGCAGAGAATTTCCCAGCAGCGGCACCTTACCCCGCCGAATCCCAGACAGATCCACAGGCCCGCTCTCAGGCGCCGCAGCCCCCTGGGGAGGGCATGGAGCCTGAGACCGATGAGGCCGTGTCTGGCATCTTGGAGACCGAAGCTGCTACAGAATCTTCTGGACCACCAGCCAGTGCCCCTGACCCCTCAGCAGACCCAGCAGATACCAAGGAAGCTGGGGGGAACAGCAGCGGAACCTCCCAGCCAGTGCCAGAAGCCAAAGGCTCAAAAGAAGCAGAAGTCACTCTTGCTCGGAAAGAGAAAGGCCGCCAGAAGTCAAGTCGATCACGTCGCAAACGGAATACAAATAAGAAACCGGGGGGCACCGCAGAGACCCACATCTCTGAACCTGACCAAGTTCAATGCAAGAGTCCTGCTACAGATGAGGGGACGGCAGTGCCGCCCCCAGAAACTCCACAGGAAGAGCAGCAGAGAGAGAAGCCCCAGTCCACTCCGCCTGAGTCCTGTGCTTCGGACCCAAGCGAGACTCCATCCGTTGAGAATCTGCCCCAAGAAAGCGGCGTTGAAGAGAAGACTCCCACCAGAGCGTCTGCGCTCCCAGACCTTCCCCCTCCCTCCCAGCCAGCACCAGTGGAGGATGAACCTCAAGCCAGATTCAAGGTGCATTCCATCATTGAAAGTGACCCCGTGACCCCGCCCAGTGACTCAAGCACCCCCCCCCCCACAATCCCTTCGGTAACTGCAGCAAAGCTCCCACCCCCTGTTGCCTCTGGGGGGGCCCCACACCAGAGCCCCCCTACTAAGGTCACCGAGTGGATCACCAGGCAGGAGGAGCCTCGGGCTCAGTCCACCCCGTCTCCAGCTCTTCCCCCAGACACAAAAGCTTCCGACATTGACACCAGCTCCAGTACGCTGAGGAAGATCCTTATGGACCCCAAGTACGTCTCCGCCACTGGCATCACTTCCACGAGTGTCACGGCCGCCATCGCGGAGCCTGTCAGCGCTGCCCCTTGCCTGCATGAGGCACCGCCCCTGCCTCCAGTTGAGCCCAAAAAGCCACCTTTAGAAGAGAAACCAGCAGCTCCAGCACCCAACACCTCTGACACACAGGCCCCAGAGGTTCCAGTAGCCGCGGAAAAGGAAAAGGTGGCTCCAGTCATTGCTCCCAAAATTACTTCTGTGATTAGCCGGATGCCCGTGAGCATCGATTTGGAGAACTCACAAAAGATAACTCTGGCAAAGCCAGCTCCTCAAACCCTGACCGGCCTGGTGAGTGCTCTGACGGGCCTGGTGAACGTCTCCTTGGTCCCCGTGAACGCCCTGACCGGCCCCGTGAATGCCCTGAAGGGCCCCGTGAAGGGCTCAGTGGCCACTCTGAAAGGCCTGGTGAACACTCCTGCCGGCCCCGTGAACGTCCTCAAGGGGCCAGTGAATGTTCTCACGGGGCCGGTGAACGTGCTCGCCGCTCCGGTGAACGCCGCCGCGGGCACGGTGAACGCCGCCGCCGTGGGCACGGTGAACGCCGCCGCGGGTGCCATGAATGCGGGCGCGGTGACCGTCACAGCGGGTGCAGTGACTGCCGCATCTGGCAGCGCGACCGCCACCAGCACAGGCGCGGTGACGGTGGCAGGCGCGGTGGTGACGCCGTCGGCAAAGGGCAAGCCCAGACCCAGCACTAACGAGAACAGTCGGTTCCACCCAGGGTCTATGTCTGTGATCGACGACCGCCCGGCAGACGCGGGCTCTGGCGCCGGGCTGCGTGTGAACACGTCTGAAGGGGTCGTGCTGCTGAGCTACTCAGGGCAGAAGACGGAAGGCCCGCAGCGGATCAGCGCCAAGATCAGCCAGATCCCCCCGGCCAGTGCCATGGACATCGAATTCCAGCAGTCGGTGTCCAAGTCCCAGGTCAAGCCTGATTCTGTGGCCCCGTCACAGCCTTCACCCAAGGGCCCCCAGGCTCCTTCGGGCTTTGCCAATGTGGCCACTCACTCGACTCTGGTACTGACTGCCCAGACGTATAACGCGTCTCCCGTGATTTCATCCGTGAAGGCTGACCGTCCGTCCCTGGAGAAGCCCGAGCCCATCCACCTCTCCGTGTCCGCACCTGTCACCCAGGGTGGCACGGTGAAGGTTCTCACCCAGGGCATAAACACGCCCCCAGTGCTGGTTCACAACCAGCTGGTCCTCACCCCAAGCATCGTCACCACTAATAAAAAGCTTGCTGACCCCGTCACCCTCAAAATAGAGACCAAGGTCCTCCAGCCAGCGAATCTGGGGTCCGCTCTCAATCCCCACCACCCTCCTGCTCTGCCCAGCAAGCTGCCTGCAGAAGTGAACCACGTCGCCTCGGGGCCCAGCACCCCGACAGATCGAACGGTCTCCCATTTGGCAGCCACAAAGCCAGATGCACATTCTCCTCGACCCAGTGGGCCTGCTCCGTCCCCGTTCCCGAGAGCGTGCCACCCTAGCAGCACCACGTCCACGGCTCTCTCCACTAATGCCACGGTCATGCTGGCGGCAGGCATTCCTGTGCCTCAGTTCATCTCCAGCATACACCCGGAGCAGTCTGTCATCATGCCGCCCCACAGCATCACCCAGACTGTGTCCCTTAGCCACCTGTCCCAGGGCGAGGTGAGAATGAACACGCCCACGCTGCCCAGCATCACCTACAGCATCCGGCCGGAGACGCTTCACTCGCCGCGGGCCCCTCTGCAGCCGCAGCAGATAGAGGTCAGGGCCCCGCAGCGTGCGGGCACACCGCAGCCGGCCGCAGCTGGTGTGCCGGCCCTGGCCCCCCAGCACCCTCCGGAGGAAGAAGTGCATTATCACCTCCCTGTTGCTCGGGCTGCGGCCCCCGTGCAGTCGGAGGTGCTGGTCATGCAGTCCGAGTACCGACTGCACCCGTACACCGTGCCCCGGGACGTGAGGATCATGGTGCATCCGCACGTGACGGCCGTCAGCGAGCAGCCCCGGGCGGCAGACGGGGTGGTGAAGGGGCCGCCGGCCAGCAAGGTCCCGCAGCAGCCCGGGAAGGACGCGGCCAAGACGGCGGAAGCCAAAGCGGCCCCGGCCCCCGCGCCCCACGGGGAGGCCCGCATCCTCACGGTCACCCCCAGCAACCAGCTGCAGGGGCTGCCTCTGACCCCACCTGTGGTGGTGACGCACGGCGTGCAGATCGTGCACTCCAGTGGGGAGCTGTTCCAGGAGTACAGATACGGAGACATCCGCACCTACCACGGCCCCGCTCAGCTCACGCACACTCAGTTTCCGGCCGCCGCCTCCATCGGTCTGCCTCCTCGGACCAAGGCTGCCGCTCAGGTGAGTGCCGCACCGCAGCGTCGCTCCCTGCGCTGGTTGAGGTACCAGCGCCGGCCTGGACACGTGTCGCCCTTTCTGTGAGTTTAAAGAGGCGCTCCCAGAATTGCAGGGTGAGGGAATTCGATCACCGTGCAGAGGGCCGAGACCCGGGAAGGCGCGCTCTGGGGGGACCTGATGGGGGGGCAGTGCCTCCTTGCAGGGGTGTGGGGGAGAGTGAGCGGGTGACCCCTCCCCGGAACCCTCAATCCTGAGTGCCCAAGAGGATCCCTGCTGTGGGCCTGACTTGCAGGGGGTGCCTGCAGCCGACCCTGCCCGGGAGCCCATGGCTGGGGAGTGGGCTGGGGGTGGGGGTCGGGGGGCGGCAGGCAGGGTGCCGTGTGTAACACGCTCTCCTCCCCGTTCCTCTCTCCCCTGCTGAACTCCAGGGCCCAGCTCCTGAAGGTGAGCCCTTGCAGCCCACTCAGCCCGCACAGTCTACACAGCCTGCCCAGCCCGTGCAGTCCGCACAGCCTGCCCAGCCCACGCAGCCCTCCCAGCTCGGCCAGCCGGGCCAGCCACCAAGCAGCAAGATGCCTCAGGTCTCCCAGGAGGCGAAGGGGACCCAGACAGGAGTAGAACAGCCTCGCCTCCCAACCGTACCTGCAGCCAGGCCAGCCGAGCCTCATGCCCAGGTTCAGAGGGCGCAGGCAGAAACCAGCCAGACCTCCTACCCCTCCCCCGTGTCCGTCTCCATGAAGCCTGACCTCCCGGCCCCTCTCCCTGCTCAGGCTGCCCCAAAGCAGCCGTTGTTTGTCCCCACAACCTCAAGCCCCAGCACCCCTCCAGGACTGGCTCTGACGCACACCGAAGCCCAGCCCGCTCCCAAACCAGATTCTTCTCCACACTTGACTTCCCAGAGGCCTGTGGATATGGTCCAGCTCCTGAAGGTAAGCCTGGGCAGGGGGCCTCCCCGGCTCCCCTCCGAGCTTTGCGCTGTGTTGAAGGTCCTAAGGTCCCCACTTAGACCAGTAAGCTGTTGTCTGGAGCCATGTCCAGCATGGCTCTGCTCTGCAGCCGGGAGCTTACTGCCTGTTTGTCTCCCCGAGAGCAGAAGTACCCCATCGTGTGGCAGGGCCTGCTGGCCCTCAAGAACGACACGGCTGCCGTGCAGCTCCACTTCGTCTCTGGCAACAACGTTCTGGCCCATCGCTCTCTGCCCCTGTCTGAAGGAGGCCCCCCGCTGAGGATCGCCCAGAGGATGCGGCTGGAGGCCTCACAGCTGGAAGGGGTTGCCCGAAGGATGACGGTGAGCTTCGGGGCCCAGGCGCGCGACTGCCCTGCCCATGACGGAGGACGGGGCTTGCCCCGCACGTTCTGTGGCCGGCGGGGGTGTAAAATGCCTCTAGGCTCAGAAACCGTTTTTTTCAGTCAACAAATAGGGTGGACTTTAAGGTCGGGGGCGGGGGGTGGGTCTTTTGTGGACTCTGCAGCCGAACCCCTGGTCGGACAGGCCTCCACACGGGGCCGCTGTCCTGAGGGGAGGCCCCGGATGACTGACAGCTGTGCTGCCGCCACAGGTGGAGACAGATTACTGTCTGCTGCTGGCTCTGCCCTGCGGCCGTGACCAGGAGGATGTCGTGAGCCAGACCGAGTCCCTCAAGGCGGCCTTCATCACCTATCTGCAGGCCAAGCAGGCGGCAGGGATCATCAACGTTCCCAACCCTGGCTCCAATCAGGTCAGCCCGCTGTCCGCACATGCTCAGGCTGGTCAGCCGTCTAATCGGGGGGCACGGGCTACCAGTGCCGACTCAGAGGAGTCCAGAGGTTTCTCCGAGGTGGGCAGAAGGGCGTTTTGGATAGAGGACTCGAGCGGAGTGTAGAGGTGGGGCCCCCGTGGCCCATCCTGGAGCTAACCCAGGGCGGGACCGCTGAGACCACAGAGGTTTTCAGCTCCGTGCTGCGGAGGCTCCCGCAGAGGGTCGTTCAGGTGGCTAGTTCGCTGACACCTAGGTTCTTTCTGGTGGACAGTCCCGGGGGCATGAGCTGATGGGGAAACGGACTCACCCTAGCTCGGTGTATTGGGCCCCCAGGTGGAAATGTTCAAGAATGGTAGTGGGGTGGCTGATGTGGAGACAAGGGATCCCACTCTTCTCTCTCGTCCCCCCCCTCCCCCAGCCCGCCTATGTGCTGCAGATCTTCCCGCCCTGCGAGTTCTCCGAGAGCCACCTGTCCCGTCTGGCCCCCGACCTCCTTGCCAGCGTCTCCAACATTTCTCCCCACCTCATGATTGTCATCGCCTCCGTGTGAGCCACTGATGGCCGCCACTCGGTGTATTTCCCCGAGGCTCTGCAGCAGAAAGTAAACCCAGGACCCCCCAGTCACGTGGAGGAAGCAGCTGCCGAAGGGGACATCCTCCACTGCCAGCTGCCAGCCTTGCCCTCGAGCCCGCTCCCCCCCCAGGCTCAGGGGGGCAGACCCCTCTGGGCAGTGGTGCTGCTACCTGTGTGTTTACATGACATTTAGCCCGAGGACAGACCACCACCCGATGGACTCTGCAGACACCTTGGGGCTGGGTTTCTCTCTCCTCTTTTTGGAGAAAAGGAACTGGGCAGTGGAATTAATTTTTTGTTTTTGTTTTTAAGAAACAAAACAGAACTGCCTTTGCACTAAATTAGTGACTTGGACTTTTGCACAGTGAAGACAGGCTGTGACACTCTGGATGTCTTGGTGGACCTGAAACACACACATCAAGGACTCGAGCGCAGGACATCAGGTTTCTGCCGAAACACTGGGGTCAAGGAACATTTCATTGGGTTGTTTTGTCCCCACCCCGCCCTTCCCCTTGTTCATTTGAATGTGTCACCTTTCTCAATTCTCCTGCCGCCACCATCTTTGATTCACCCGGATGTATAGTTTACAATCGAAAAAGAGCAGACAGGAGGATTCTCTTTCCTGGTGGGATATGCGGAACTTGGGATGTGTGTATATATAAATATATAATATATATAAATATATATAATACTGACTTAAAAAAAATCAAATTCCCCTGACATACATTTTTTTTAATCTGTGCCAAAAATGTGTTTTCAGAGAAGAATCTTATTTTCATACTCAGACTTTGTATTGTCACTCATTTGTATAAGTGCGCTTCGTTACAGCACGGGCCCTGCCCCAGCGATTTGGAAGTGTCACACACACAAAAAGACTGTACAAAAAAGACTGGCTTCCCCTCTTCCTGTTACCTTGACCTCTCCCCCCGCCCCCAACTTCCTAACACTTATTAATTTATGAAACTGGTTTTCTCAGCGCAGTTTTGTTTTGTGTGTCCATTGGATTACAAACTTTATTAAAAAATACAAAACACGTCAAGTGTGGATGTGACTGTTACTTGGGAGGACCAAGGGTCCTTTGCTTATGGGAACAGCTGGCCCTCATCCCGCTTGTTTCCCTCCCCCAGTCTGTCCATGGGACCTGCTCCCTTCCTGCCACTTAATCCTCCCCAAGCATCGTGTTATCTTGTACAAAAGAGGTTTCTGCCACAGACTGAACTTATTTGTTCTCGGGTAACGTGGAAGGCACTTCAAAGTTGGATTGTGGGGGGGGGGGGGGTGAGGAGGGGGCCGGGGGAACCACCCACCAGGCAAACTCTGAAACCTCGTAGGCCAACTTTGGTGTCTTGTCTCTTGCCCCTTCCTCCCTCAGGCCTGCCCCGGCGCCAGCGAGGAGGGTGGGGCGACTGGGCCCGGCTCCCCCTGCAGCTGGACCCACTACAAGCTGGGGAGGCGGGGTGTGGGGACAGGACCACAGAGCTGATGGTCTCACTTGAGAGAATCACGGGGCTCTCGGAGTGAGGAGGTGGCGCCATCTCCGAGGGAGGGATTACAACTGCTCGGAGCAGACTGCAGAGGGGCAGGGACGGCATCAGCTCTCCCTGCCGAGGAGGGTAAGGATGAGCTGTTCCACGGCCCCTGCTGGCCGTGTCCCCCACCTCCCCCCATCAAAGCCCCTGGCCACGCGTTTCTGACCCTCAGCCTGGTCATAGACTCCATCGGTTGAGGGCAAATAAATGGTCCCCAAAGAGCGGGGCACTGGCTCGGCCTCGATCCTGCGAAGTGAGGGGGGAGCCCTCCTGCTTCCCCAAGCCCAACAGAACTGGGCCCGTGGCCCGCTGGGCCTGGCTCTCTGCCTACCTTGCCGCTCTGGCTGAACGGGCTTCTGAGCTGGGCTCTCTCTGGGGTGCCTGGATCCTGGTAAGCCACCCAACTGGGCAGAGGGGGAGCAGGGTCACAGCTGTGCTCCACGGCGGAGAGGGGAGCGCAGGTCCTGAAGCTGAACAGGTGAGAAGCCCAAGGGGGAGACTGGATGAGGGGATGGGGTGCACGGAGCCACGGTCTCTCTGGCCCCAGGCGTGCCGCCCACACCCCGACTCCGGACAAGGAAGCCAGCTTTTTTTTTTTTCCTAGACCGGTCCAGAGGCACCAGTCCCACTCTGCGGGAGGGACAGCCTGGCCGCTTGGCCAAGGAACAGGTCGGTGCCGGCTGGCGCCTGGGAGGGGCAGCCCTTCCGTGGCTTCGGCCACAGCTCTGCCAGCTCCCCGCCCCACCCCCACAGGGAGCTATAGGCAGCGTTAGAAAATAATCGAATTTATTCTCTCTAGGGAACGGGGCCACCCCTCTCAGATCTAGGGTGCCGGCCATCCTTAAATAAACAGTCACAAGGAGGGACGCCCGCTCACTCCGCAGGCGGTGGACACTCAGGGGCTGTGGGGGGCGTCTCTGCCAGAGCGGGCTGGCCCTCGGCCCCGTCCCGAGGGCGGAAGACCAGCTCCCCAGCCTGCAGCACCTGCCCGGCCGGCCACGCGCTGCCCGGCCCGTACTGCTGGTAGAAGTCCGCGTCCGTCTGGAACATGACCAGCGCCTGGGCCGTGTGGATCCGCACGTGCTGCGCCAGGCTGTTCGCGTCCAGGAACTTGTCCCCACAGGAGTCACAGGCGTAGAGGATGTGGGTGTTGGGGTCTGTGGGAGGTGGGAGGTGGGGGCCGTGGTCAGGATGGGGACAGCCCTCGGGGCCCACCCGTTTTCACACTCCGGGCGGCCCCTCTCACCTTCCTCCTGGACTTGCTTCACGGCTTTGCTGATCTCGGCCTTAAGTACTTCCGTCTCGTCGGCGGTCACCGCGGCCCCCACTGGTACCACTGCGGGCAAAGGCGGGCGGAGTCCGCGGGGCCTCAGGCCTCAGGCGCCTGCCCCGACGCGGCCACCGCGGAGGCCAGCTGCCCGCGACCACCCCCTGCTGCCCGCAGCCCGCACCTGTGAGCTGAGTGACGGCCGTTGCCGCCAGCGCCTCGGTGGCCAGCGTGACCATGTCATCCACGGTGACCACGCTGACCTCACCCCCCTCCTCGGGCTCCAGGATTTTGATGCCCGCCTTGCCCTGGTGCACGGTCTTCACGTGGGAACGCAGGTTGTCCACCCGGTTGAAGCCACGACCGCACTTGTCACACAGGTAAGGCTTCTCTCCTGGGGGGGAAGGCAAGGTTCTCGCCTGCCGTTGGGGGGGGGGGGGGAGGACCTCAGTGGCCTCCAGCTTCCCCCAAAGCCCTGTCCTTTCCAGCAGCAAGTGCTCTGGGGCAGCACCAGGGCTGCACAGAAGCCTCCAGTGGCCACCGCACCTTCTGGAAACTAGGAAAATGGGGTCCTCATGGGAACTGACCCTCCCAGGCCCCCTGCAGCAAGGACTGGCACCCAAGGCTGGGATTTGCAGGCACCTCCCTTCCCCCCACCCCCGCCCCCAAGAGCACGGCCGGATGGGGCAGGCGGGCACCAGCTCACCGGTGTGGATGATGATGTGCTTGGACAGGTCCCCCACGTTCACGAAGGCCTTGCTGCACACGCTGCACTTGTGAGGACGAATGTTGTCGTGGTGGCGAATGTGATTGGCCAGCTGGCTGGACTGGACGAATCTGCGGCGCGCAGAGCAAGCGGCTGGCACCGAACTGCCCGAGGCCCGAGGTGGGGGGGCGGGGGGCGGGGGGCTGGGCTGGGGCCTCCTGCCTCCTCTTCTGGATGGGGCGGACCGGGGACCTCTGCCTAGGCCGGGCCGCTGCCAAGTGAGCTCTAGGTTCGTTTCCTGACCCCCTTCCCCGAGCGAGCGGGCTGCCAGGGACCCCCGTGGGGCCCGGGGCGTGCGGGGTGCGGGGTGCGGGGGAGGGGTGGGGGGAGGGCCAGGACCTCTTGCCGCAGCGCTCGCAGACGTAGGGCTTCTCCCCGGTGTGCTGGCGCACGTGCGCGATCAGGGAGCTGGCCTGGGTGAAGGCCTTGCCGCACATCACGCACTGGCACGGCTTCTCGCCTGGGGCCGGGGGGCAGGAGAAGGCGTCGGCACCACCCCCGCCCAGCGCCTCCCCCCCCAGGCCCCCCCCGGGCCGAGCACCCACCGGTGTGGATGCGCACGTGCCGCTGCAGGGCGCCGGGGTCAGCGAACTGCCGCTGGCAGTGGACGCACACGTACGGCTTCTCCCCGCTGTGGATCCGGAGGTGCCGCTTG